>NC_084731.1:97840857-97928357 GCF_033978785.1 Entelurus aequoreus
CCACATACGGGCAAGGAAAACTCACCCCAGTGGGACGTCAATGTGAATGAAAGAAAGAAAGAAAGAAAGAAAGAAAGAAAGAAAGAAAGAAAGAAAATGTTTTTAATTTATTTATCTTATTTTACTAATTTTTTTAAAAAGAACCTTATCTTCACCGTACCTGGTTGTCCAAATTAGGCATAATAATGTGTTAATTCCACGACTGCATATATCGGTTGATATCGGTATCGGTTGATATCGGTATCGGTTGATATCGGTATCGGTAATTAAAGAGTTGGACAATATCGGAATATCGGATATCGGCAAAAAGCCATTATCGGACATCCCTACTAAAAATGTCATGACAGACCACCTTAAAAACGGAATGGAATTTTACATTTTTCTATGAAAGATAAAACCCTGAATATTGACAACATATGAACGTCACACCCCCTCTCAATCCACATATTTTACAATCAAGCCACACCCACACTGCTTGGTGCCTCGTCTGACCTGCTGTGACGTAGATTACCATAATAACTAGTAGGGTTGTACGGTATACAGGTATTGGTATAGTACGGCGATACTAATGAATCATATTCGGTACCATACCGCCTCTGAAAAGTACCGGTCCGCCACACCTTAAGATTTTTTTGTTAGAATAAAGCCAATAATGCAATTTTTTCTGGTCCCCTTTATTTAGAAAAGTATCGAAAAGTACCGAAAAGTATCAAAATAATATTGGTATCAGGACAACACGAGTCACTAAAATATCATGCAAAAGCGCAGATTCCAACCATTTAAATACTTAGTATAATTAAAGACTTGCGGTAGTTCGAAAACATCACTGCACCATCTTAAAGATATAAAAAAATGATTTGGGAATGCCCGGCGGGCCAGATTGAAAATCTTAACGGGCCGCATGTGGCCCCCGGGCCTTAATTTTCCCAGGTCTGGGTTAGAGTGTCCGCCCTGAGATCGGTAGGCCGAGTCATACCAAAGACTATAAAAATGGGAGCCATTACCTCCCTGCTCGGCACTCAGCATCAAGGGTTGGAATTGGGGGTTAAATCACCAAATGATTCCCGGGCGTGGCCACCGCTGCTGCTCACTGCTCCCCTGTGGGGATGGGTCAAATGCAGAGGATAGTTTCACCGCACCTAGTGTGTGCGTGTGACAATCATCGGTACTTTAAATTTTAACTTTAACTTTTATTGCAGTGTTTTTCAACCTTTTTTGAGCCAAGGCACATTTTTTTCATTGAAAAAATGATCAAAAATAACTGGCAGAAATCATTTAAAAAATGAAACTCAGTAGCCGTTAGATATGACTAATTGATGACCGAGCATGCATCAATATAGCTCTTGTCTCAAAGTAGGTGTTGTTGCGTCAGACCAGTTCTTCCTCCCAGGGAATCTAAGTTACTGGTCAATCCCAAGTTCTTTCGATGACATATATGCTGAGTAAGAAGGACCATCAAGACAGAATTGGAATGTTTTCAAGTTTTACTAAAGCTTTAGGAGAACAGTTTAACCAATACATTCATATCGGCTACTCTAGTTGATCTGGCATTCCAATGGAAAAGGCAACTCCTTTGCACACAAAGAAAACCCCCCCCTCCCCCCCCCCGCACCACTGAGAAGGAACTAGTGGGGGAGGTCTTCACATTCCAACGTAAGACACAAAACAGACCTCTGAACACAAGAGAAACTAGTAGAATATAAAAAGGAAAAGTACTAGCTACTCTAAACATGGCTATGTAAAAAGAAAACATACACGCATCCTCCACAGTGTTCTGTCACGACCTGTCACATCACGCCCTGACTTATTTGGAGTTTTTTGCTGTTTTCCTGTGTGTCGTGTTTTAGTTCTTGTCTTGAGCTCCTATTTTGGTGGCTTTTCCTGTTTCCTGTAGCAGTTTCATGTCCTCCTTTGAGCGCTATTCCCTGCACCTGCTTTGTTTTAGCAATCAAGACTATTTCAGTGGAGTGGACGCTATCCTTCTTGGTGGGGACATTGTCGATTGTCATGTCATGTTCGGATTGTTCTTTGTGGACGCCGTCTTTGCTCCACAGTAAGTCTATGCTGTCGTCCAGCATTCTGGTTTTTGTTTTCTTTGCAGCCAGTTCGCTTTTAGTTTCGTTCCTGCCTAGCCTTCCTTAATTAAGCTTCTGTTAGAATAATGATGTATATATTACGATACTAACTTTAGTATGCTTAAAGTCCGTTGCTTTGGTTATTAGCTATTGTGCTCAAGTTAGACTTTTCTAATCTGTGCAAGGACGAAAACGTCTTGTCTGAGGGGTGGCCTCAGCCGCAGATGTTGTCTTTGTTTTAGCCCGCTAACAGCCAAGGACTTCAACGACCTCAACGAAGATTAAGACGACAGCACGCAGACGAAGCAGAGACTTCAAGGACCTCAACAAAGATAAGATGACAACACGCAGACGAAGGCGAATTCACAAGGCCCCCCAGCACATTCCGTCACGTATTGTGCGTCCTGGACCTGCTTTGCACGATATATGTGACCACTCCTTTTAGAGGCGGCCTTAGTGTTGTTGACTGTGGAACTCCTGAATAAATAGAGGGACGCGGGAGCTGAACCTTAGAGCGTAGGGCGAGACTGTGACTAAGTGTGCAGCTCCATGCGTTCTCCTCATGAGCTAAATTGAACTCTGTCTCTGCATGGTTCCTTGCTTCTTGTCTGATTAATAGATGTCATCAGTGTTTGAACCTGACATCTTCTATGGCTTTTTCTTAGGGGCACTCACCGTTTGTTTATTTTTGCTTTAAGCATTAGATACCTTTTTACCTGCACACTGCCTCCCGCTGTCGTCTGCATATTGGGATCACGACAAACAATTGTCGTCTCACACACATGTTCCCGACATCTACAAAGCAATTAGCTAGCGTCTGCCACCTACTGATATGGAAGAGTATTACACAGTTACTCTGCCGACCTCTAGACAGCACCGACACTCAACAACGGCACATTATTTGCAGACTATAATTACTGCTTTGCAAAGAATATTTTTAACCCAAATAGGTGAAATTGAATAATCTCTCAAGGCACTCTAATGCAGGGGTCACCAACCTTTTTGAACCCAAGGGCTACTTCTTGGGTGCTGATTAATGCGAAGGGCTACCAGTTTGATACACACTTAAATAAATTGCCAGAAATAGCCAATTTGCTCAATTTACCTTTAACGCTATGTTATTATTAATAATTAATGATATTTACACTTAATTGAATGGTTTAAAAGAGGAGAAAACACCAAAAAAATGACGATTAAATTTTGAAACATAGTTTATCTTCAATTTCGACTCTTTAAAATTCAAAATTCAACCGAAAAAAAGAAGAGAAAAACTTAAAAAAAAGGATTTATGGAACATCATTAGTAATTTTTCCTGATTAAGATTAATTTTAGAATTTTGATGACATGTTTTAAATAGGTAAAAATACAATCTGCACTTTGTTAGAATATATAACAAATTGGACCAAGCTATATTTCTAACAAAGACAAATCATTATTTCTTCTATATTTTCCAGAACAAAAATTTCAAAAGAAATTCAAAAGACTATGAAATAAGATTTAAATTAGATTTTCTAGATTTGCCAGAATAATTTTTTTGAATTTTAATCATAATAAGTTTGAAGAAATATTTCATAAATATTCTGCGTCGAAAAAACAAGCTAAAATGAAGAATTAAATTAAAATGTATTTATTATTCTTTACAATAAAAAAAAATAAAAACTTGAACATTGATTTAAATTGTCAGGAAAGAAGAGGAAGGAATTTAAAAGGTAAAAAGGTATATGTGTTTAAAAATCCGAAAATCATTTTTAAGGTTGTATTTTTTTCTCTAAAATTGTCTTTCTGAAAGTTATAAGAAGCAATGTAAAAAAATGTATGAATTTATTTAAACAAGTGAAGACCAAGTCTTTAAAATATTTTCTTGGATTTTCAAATTCTATTTGAGTTTTGTCTCTCTTAGAATTAAAAATGTCGGGCAAAGCGAGACCAGCTTGCTAGTAAATAAATACAATTTAAAAAACAGAGGCAGCTCACTGGTAAGTGCTGCTATTTGAGCTATTTTTAGAACAGGCCAGCGGGCTACTCATCTGGTCCTTACGGGCTACCTGGTGCCCGCGGGCACCGCGTTGGTGACCCCTGTGTTGAAAAACACTGCATTATTGCGCATACGTGCACGCCGCTTTACCTCCCTCTTCTTAAGCACCTGAGAGGAGCCGCGTCTCGCTAAGAGGATTGGTCAGATTGGAAGGACTCGTGAGCGCTACACCTTCAGCGCTCCCTGGTCCTCGCCAGGTCACGATTAGCCTGCAAAGCGACAACACGCGGCCGCGTCCAAGCATCACACATCAACGCGGAGAAACCGCGCGGATTAGAGAACTCATTTTGTGGCGCCCGTCTCTAATGTCTAACCTGCAAGTACCTGAGGCCCCTTCATTAGTAATCTATTAAATCCAGCGGCTAGAAATGGTTACACCACCCAAATGTGGCTGATGCTTCTTTTCCAATCCGCCTCTCGCTTTTGGTTAATGAGATACGGAGCGAGACGGCCTAAGCGTGCTCTCTTTTCCTTCGCCCTCGTCTCTTTTCTATCTCGCCGGCTCGCGCTTCTCTGCAGCTCCGGTTTAATCCGCGCACCCACGCCTCAGTCTGTCAGCAATGCAGTGTGTTGGGTGTGTGTGTGTGTGTGTGTACGTGTGTATGTTCTTAATGTCATTTAGGGGCTTTTATGCTTGAATGGCCACAACAAAACATTCTACTTCTGAGGGTTTCGTAACCAAATATCCACTTTTATTCATTGATTTTTGTAATGTTCACAAACTCTTCCTTGATATCGCCCCGATATCAAGTACAAACCAATTGTGTTAGATGTAAATATAAACGGAATACAATTATTTGCAAATCCTTTTCAAGCCATATTCAGTTGAATATGCTACAAAGACAACATATTTGATGTTCAAACTCATAAACATTTTTTTTATTTTGCAGATAATCATTAACTTTAGAATTTGATGGCAGCAACACGTGGCAAAGAAGTTGGGAAAGGTGGCAATAAATACTGATAAAGTTGAGGAATGCTCGTCCAACACTTATTTGGAACATCCCACAGGTGAACAGGCAAATTGGGAACAGGTGGGTGCCATGATTGGGTATAAAAGTAGATTCCATGAAGTGCTCAGTCGTTCACAAACAAGGATGGGGCGAGGGTCACCACTTTGTCAACAAATGTGTGAGCAAATTGTTGAACAGTTTAAGAAAAACATTTATCAACCAGCTATTGCAAGGAATTTAGGGATTTCACCATCTACGCTCCGTGATATCATCAAAGGGTTCAGAGAATCTGGAGAAATCACTGCACGTAAGCAGCTAAGCCCGTGACCTTCCATCCCTCAGGCTGTACTGCATCAACAAGCCACATCAGTGTGTAAAGGATATCACCACATGGGCTCAGGAACACTTCAGAAACCCACTGTCAGTAACTACGGTTGGTCGCTACATCTGGAAGTGCAAGTTAAAACTCTCCTATGCAAGGCGAAAACCGTTTATCAACAACACCCAGAAACGCCGTCGGCTTCGCTGGGCCTGAGCTCATCTAAGATGGACTGATACAAAGTGGAAAAGTGTTCTGTGGTCCGACGAATCCACATTTCAGATTGTTTTTGGAAACTGTGGACGTCCAAAGAGGAAAAGAGCCATTCGGATTGTTCTAGGCGCAAAGTGTAAAAGGCAGCATGTGTGATGGTATGGGGGTGTATTAGTGCCCAAGGCATGGGTAACTTACACATCTGTGAATATGTTGTCTTTGTAGTGCATTCAATTGAATATAAGTTGAAAAGGATTTGCAAATCATTGTATTCCGTTTATATTTATATCTAACACAATTTCCCAACTCATATGGAAACGGGGTTTGTAGATACATGGCCAGTATCGCACATACCGATACTCGCACCAACAAAAATGTAATAGTTTTGTGTTTTTTACTTTAATTTGTTGATCATCAAATTAAAACACAATATTTTACACCGCAAAAAGTGAAATCTAAGTAAGATGAAATATCTCAAATAAGGCTGATATTTGCTTATTTTCCGTCTGATAAAATAATTCTTCTCACTAAGCAGATTTGATGTTAGAGTGTTTTACTTGTTTTAAGGGTTTTGGTCCTAAATGATCTCAGTAAGATATTACAGCTTGTTGCTGAGATTTGATGACCTATATTGAGTAAAACATGCTTGAAACTAGAATATCAACTGTTGCAAAGCTGTGTCATCAACACTCACAAGTATAAAAGTACTTTTTTGAAGTAATCATTTCTTATTTCAAGCATGAAATAAAAAAAACATGACTTTGACACAATTGTGTCTCATAATTAAACTGACAGTTAATATTTAAACATTTAACATGTGACATTTCAAAACAATTTTGAACAGAAATAGTTCATGCACATTCAGATAAATTCCTCAAAATTACAATAAATAAAAAAATTGGCCGGGGGCCGGGCTGTAAATATATATATATATATATATATATATATATATATATATATATATATATATATATATATATATATATATATATATATATATATATATATATATATATATATATATATATATATATATATATATATATATATTCCTTGCTCACTAATTGTCGAAAGAGCACAGACTTGGAGCGATTATGTCATGTTATCGATGGGAAAATGCATTTTCAGACAATATGATTTGCCTGAGCGTTGCCTTTTTGCCTTTCCGTTAAGAAAAATAAACTCGTTTTTAGTGTAAGTTTGCTGGTTTCAAGAAATGTAATGCCGAGCGCATATCATTATGTCAAGATAATGGCACTAGCATTTACTTCATTTAAGAATATTTTTCAACATATTGAGCAAAAAGGTCTCATATTTGTTTTTGCTACCAAGAAAAGTGCACTTGTTATTAGTGAGAATATACTTATTTTAAGGTATTTTGGGGTTCATTGAGGTTAGCTAATTTGACTTGTTTTGGAAAGTCTTGACATGTCAAATTTTCTTGTTCTATTGGCAGATAATTTTGCTTAGTTCAAGTAAAATACCCCTCATTTTTGTAATTTTTTTCCTTGTTTTTGAACACTGACTTTTTGCAGTGCAGGCAAGCTAAAATGTGAACAATTTAACAACGCAGTCGTTTCTTGTTTATCGGTGTTAGCTAGAGATGCTACCTCAGTAGAAGCATTTAAGTCCCATCTTAAAACTCAATTGTATACACTAGCCTTTAAATAGACCCCCCCTTTTAGACCAGTTGATCTGCCGTCTGTCTTCTGCTCTCCTGCGTGGAGAGGTTGTTAGGTGACCACAGCTGTTCAAAGTCAGGACACCGGGTTGGACCGTTCAATAGTGTTTCTCATGTTTTTTTTAACCAAAGTGCTGGCACTCACAACTTTCTTTGGCCCTGCTGTGGCTTGTTTTGCAGTTGTACCCAATGAGAAAAGCGAGTCACCAATGCACGCCAGACTAAAAAACTAAATTATTGCATTTATTTTATTACACATTTGACAGAGAATAATTACAATTTTGCATGCACAAAACAACGTGTAAAAAATATTAATGACGGATTAAGTTAATACATTACTTTTGCCTTAATTGATGGTAAAGACAGCGATGGGCGGAGAGTGATGAGGGGTGAGAGAAGCCTGTGGAACATTCCTACTTTGCTTTGAGTTATTTCTCGAGTTGAATGTTACGCATATTTTCTATCAAAGTGCTGGCACTCACAACTTTCTTTGGCCCTGCTGTGGCTTGTTTTGCAGTTGTACCCAATGAGAGACACGAGAGACTAAAAAACTAAATTACTGTATTTATTTTATTACACATTTGACAGAGAATAATTACAGTTTTGCATGCACAAAACAATGTGTAAAAAATATTAATGACGGATTAAGTCAATACATTATTTTTGCCTTAATTGATGGTAAAGACAGCGATGGGTGGAGAGTGATGAGGGGTGAGAGAAGCCTGTGGAACATTCCTACTTTGCTTTGAGTTATTTCTCGAGTTGAATGTCACTCATATTTTCTATCAAAGTGCTGGCACTCACAACTTTCTTTGGCCCTGCTGTGGCTTGTTTTGCAGTTGTACCCAATGAGAAAAGCAAAGAGACTGAGTCACCAATGCACGAGAGACTAAAAAACTAAATTACTGCATTTATTTTATTACACATTTGACAGAGAATAATTACAATTTTGCATGCACAAAACAATGTGTAAAAAATATTAATGACGGATTAAGTTAATACATTACTTTTGCCTTAATTGATGGTAAAGACAGCGATGGGTGGAGAGTGATGAGGGGTGAGAGAAGCCTGTGGAACATTCCTACTTTGCTTTGAGTTATTTCTCAAGTTGAATGTTACGCACATTTTCTATCAAAGTGCTGGCACTCACAACTTTCTTTGGCCCTGCTGTGGCTTGTTTTGCAGTTGTACCCAATGAGAGACACGAGAGACTAAAAAACTAAATTACTGCATTTATTTTATTACACATTTGACAGAGAATAATTACAATTTTGCATGCACAAAACAACGTGTAAAAAATATTAATGACGTATTAAGTCAATACATTACTTTTGCCTTAATTGATGGTAAAGACAGCGATGGGCGGAGAGTGATGAGGGGTGAGAGAAGCCTGTGGAACATTCCTACTTTGCTTTGAGTTATTTCTCGAGTTGAATGTCACTCATATTTTCTATCAAAGTGCTGGCACTCACAACTTTCTTTGGCCCTGCTGTGGCTTGTTTTGCAGTTGTACCCAATGAGAGACACGAGAGACTAAAAAACTAAATTACTGCATTTATTTTATTACACATTTGACAGAGAATAATTACAATTTTGCATGCACAAAACAACGTGTAAAAAATATTAATGACGTATTAAGTCAATACATTACTTTTGCCTTAATTGATGGTAAAGACAGCGATGGGCGGAGAGTGATGAGGGGTGAGAGAAGCCTGTGGAACATTCCTACTTTGCTTTGAGTTATTTCTCGAGTTGAATGTTACTCATATTTTCTATCAAAGTGCTGGCACTCACAACTTTCTTTGGCCCTGCTGTGGCTTGTTTTGCATATGTGCCCAATGAGAAAAGCAAAGAGACTGAGTCACCAGTTGTGAAAATCAACTGAAGGGAACTGAAAAATATCGATCCCATCATGCTTGTATCGATCCGATACCGGTGCTTACTGATCTGAGAAGGAGACCGTCGACAACCATCAATCTTTGGCGAATGTTTCTGTAAAAAAAGACTAAAATAGTGTGGATAACGTGGATCATGCAGAATGAGGTTCTTGTGCATGTAACGATGACGTGTGCCCGGGAGGCCCCCCCCCCCCCGCGTGTCTCACAGCGAGCCCACTTCACTCTGGATCTAAGCGATATTGACAAACCCATCAGAGCTGGCGATACATCAGGGCCCCCCCGCTGGCTCCCCCCATGACACACCCTCCCGCCCTCCGCTGTCACCTCGTTAACGGCCGCGCGGGGGGGGGGGGGGGGGGGGGGGGGGGGGGGCAAACGGGCCTGCTGGGACCGTTGACCAAATCTGGCTGCCGGCCTGCTAACTGTGGCGGGAGACGTCACTTTTGGGTCCCTCGAGGACCGACTGACCCCCCCCCATCGCCGTCCCTAACCATCCATTTGTCTGCAGGGGTGTGTCATCATCCGGTACAGCTGCTCAACTGGGACAACATAATAGGGACACCTGCATAGGAGGAACTATTTTCAGGTGTTAAAGGCCTACTGAAATGAATGTTTTTTTATTCAAACGGGGATAGCAGATCCATTGTATGTGTCATACTTGATCATTTCGCGCTATTGCCATATTTTTGCTGAAAGGATTTAGTAGAGAACATCGACGATAATGTTTTGGTCGCTGATAAAAAAAAAGCCCTCACATTTCCCCATTGTTTACACCAGCAGCGAGAGAGATTCGGACCGAGAAAGCGACGATTACCCCATTAATTTGAGCGAGGATGAAAGATTCGTGGATGAGGAACGTGAGAGTGAAGGACTAGAGTGCAGTGCAGGACGTATCTTTTTTCGCTCTGACCGTAACTTAGGTACAAGCTGGCTCATTGGATTCCACACTTTCTCCTTTTTCTATTGTGGATCACGGATTTGTATTTTAAACCACCTGGGATACTATATCCTCTTGAAAATGAGAGTCGAGAACGCGAAATGGACATTCACAGTGACTTTTATCTCCACGACAATACATCGACGAAGCACTTTAGCTACGGAGCTAACGTGATAGCATCGGGCTTAAATGCAGATATAAACAAAATAAATAAACCCCTGACTGGAAGGATAGACAGAAGATCAACAATACTATTAAACCATGGACATGTAACTACACGGTTAATGCTGTACCGCCTGGCGAAGCTTAACAATGCTGCTGCTAACGACGCCATTGAAGCTAATTTAGCTACGGGACCTCGTCAGAGCTAAGATAAAAACATTAGCGCTCCACCTACGCCAGCCCTCATCTGCTCATCAACACCCGTGCTCACCTGCGTTCCAGCGATCGACGGAGCAACGAAAGACTTCACCCGATCATAGATGCGGTCGGCGGCTAGCATCGGATAGCGCGTCTGCTGTCCATCTCAAAGTCCTCCTGGTTGTGTTGCTGCAGCCAGCCGCTAATACACCGATCCCACCTACAGCTTTCTTCTTTGCAGTCTTCATTGTTCATTTAACAAATGGCAAAAGATTCACCAACACAGATGTCCAGAATACTGTGGAATTTTGCGATGAAATCAGAGCTTTTTGTATTGGATTCAACCATTGACGTCACGCGCATATGTCATCATACATAGACGTTTTCAACCGGAAGTTTAGCGGGAAATTTAAAAAGTCACTTTATAAGTTAACCCGGCCGTATTGGCATGTGTTGCAATGTTAAGATTTCATCATTGATATATAAACTATCAGACTGCGTGGTCGCTAGTAGTGGCTTTCAGTAGGCCTTTACTCACTATTGGGGCTGCTTGTAGTTTGGTTATTACTTGATTTAATCCTGCATAAAGGGCGACTATAGAAACAGCTTGGTAATCAAAACAGAGAATTATCACCTTTATAAAGGCATGTACAGCTATTATATTGCATATGACAAGATTATGCAAGAAATAAATACATTTTAATATTTTTATGAAGTTGTGCTGCCATTAATTTAGAGGTCTTATCAGGGCCAGTTGAGTGTAAACTTAAATAAAACACCATTAATTAATATCTTTGGCAATTGGTACTGCTTGTGTTGAAATACAGTGAATTAAATATACCATATTTATTAGGGGTGCACAAAAAAATCGATTCACATCTGAATTGCGATTTTTATTCATCCCAAATCGGGCAGCACGGTGGGACATGGGGTTAGTGCATGTGCCTCACATACGAAGGTCCTGAGTAGTCCTGAGTTCAATCCCGGGCTCGGGATCTTTCTGTGTGGAGTTTGCATGTTCTCCCCGTGACTGCGTGGGTTCCGCCGCTTCCAGTCTGTGGAACGCTCTCCCTGACCACCTGAGGGCACCACAGACTGTGCATGCTTTTAAAAAAGGCTTAAAAACCCTTCTTTTTAAAAAAGCCTTTTTTTTTTAGATAAATGCATACTAGTTTCAGCTATTTGGCTGTTCTAGTTTTTATTTTTATTTATTTTTTATTATCGTTTTATTTTTTTTAATTACACTGTCGCACTTTGAGGTTGTTTAGTCAATGTAAAGTGCTTTTTTACAAATAAAATCTATTATTATTATTATTATTATTACTCCGGCTTCCTCCCACCTCCAAAGACATGCACCTGGGGATAGGTTGATTGGCAACACTAAATTGGCCCTAGTGTGTGAATGTGAAAATACGTACTCATATATTGATTGATTATATATTATAGTAGTACTTATTAGTTGTTATTAGTGAGAATATACTTATTTTAAGGTATTTTGGGGTTCATTGAGGTTAGCTCATTTGACTTGTTTTGGAAAGTCTTGACAAGCCGAATTTTCTTGTTCTATTGGCAGATAATTTTGCTTAGTTCAAAGAAAATACCTCTCAGTTTTGTATTTTTTATTCTTGTTTTTGAACACTGACTTTTTGCAGTGTACAAAGTACAAGGAAGAAGAATTTTGATAAAAATCTTTAACTTGATTGAAAAGGAGTTATCATTTATCTCATATGTCAATCATAATTGACTTAACTAAGAGACCTGTTGTATTTCATTGATGAAAATCGTGTTCCAAAATGAGGACAGGAAATGAACAAATGTGTTAGTAAAGTTGGAAAGGGGTAGGATTAAATAAGATCGGCTTCTTTTTACTTCTTTTCGAACATGTTGGAAAGAAAAATGTAAATATGTAAACCATATGATGTATCGTTGTGGCTTGTGCAGCCCTTTGAGACACTTGTGATTAAGGGCTGTATAAATAAACTTTGATTGATTGATTGATATCACTTGTAATTGCATACATGTTCATATAAAATTTAATCTCTTACCATTTAAATATTTTCACATGATTAGCTTTTCTTTGCAATGTAATTAAGGTTTCTTCTTCGGGCTTTCTGCTCCGCCGCTCCCAGTCTGTGGAACGCTCTCCCTGACCACCTGAGGGCACCACAGACTGTGGATGCTTTTGAAAAAGGCTTAAAAACCCTTCTTTTTAAAAAAGCCTTTTTTTTTTTTTAGATATATGCATACGAGTTATAGCTATTTGGCTGTTCTAGTTTTTATTTTTTGTTATCTTTTTATTTTATTTTTTTATTTTTTTAATACACTGTAGCACTTTGAGGTTGTTTACTCAATGTAAAGTGCTTTTTTACAAATAAAATCTATTATTATTATTATTATTATTATTATTATTATTATTCAAAATTGTGAACTTGCACCACATATTATATACACATATATTAAGATAAGTTATGTTTTGTTTTTTTGTGAGAATCATCTGACTGTTACCAAAACTTGAATTGACTGCAAAGAAACAACAGGTTAAAAGTCAGACAAAATCATGCAAAAATATTAAACATTATGCATTTGGACAACATTAATACTGTAGATGTCTCGAACGCACCAAATGATTACTTGCTAAAATAGCAGTTTAAAGTCAAATGCGTTATATAAAAAAAAGCATCTGGAATTAAATTATGGAATGGATGAAACAAAGAAGTGAAACAGTCTACTAATATGATCCAGGCAGTTCAAACTAAAAGTGTTTACAAAGTACAAGGAAGAAGAATTTGGATGAAAATCTTTAACTTGATTGAAAATGAGTCATCATTTCCTCATATGTCAATCATAACTGACTTAACTAAGAGATCTGTTGTATTTCATTGAACAAAACGAGGACATGAAATGAACATATGTGGTAGTAAAGTGGAAAAGGGGTAGGATTAAGTACGATCGGCTTCTTTTTACTCCTTTTCGAACATGTTTTAAAAATGTAAATATGTAAACCAGATGATTGTCATGGCAACTTACTGCGAGGTTTGTTCTCCCGGGAAGCAATCGGACTATTCCGGACAAGGCGTGAAGGTAGGAACATATTTAATTATTCAACTAACACTCAGCGAAGTACAAAAAAACAGGAAACAACCCAAAGGACATGAAACATGAAACTATAGACATGAAAACAACTAACCAGACTATGGCATGGAGCAGGGGTCACCAACGCGGTGCCCGCGGGCACCAGGTAGCCCGTAAGGACCAGATGAGTAGCCCGCTGGCCTGTTCTAAAAATAGCTCAAATAGCAGCACTTACCAGTGAGCTGCCTCTATTTTTTTAATTTTATTTATTTACTAGCAAGCTGGTCTCGCTTTTCCGACATTTTTAATTCTAAGAGAGACAAAACTCAAATAGAATTTGAAAATCCAAGAAAATATTTTAAAGACTTGGTCTTCTTTTGTTTAAATAAATTCATTAATTTTTTTACTTTGCTTTTTATAACTTTCAGAAAGACAATTTTAGAGAAAAAATACAACCTTAAAAATGATTTTAGGATTTTTAAACACATATACCTTTTTACCTTTTAAATTCCTTCCTCTTCTTTCCTGACAATTTAAATCAATGTTCAAGTAAATTTATTTTTTTTATTGTAAAGAATAATAAATACATTTTAATTTAATTCTTCATTTTAGCTTCTGTTTTTTCGACGAAGAATATTTGTGAAATATTTCTTCAAACTTATTATGATTAAAATTCCAAAAAAATATTCTGGCAAATCTAGAAAATCTGTAGAATCAAATTTAAATCTTATTTCAAAGTCTTTTGAATTTCTTTTAAAATTTTTGTTCTGGAAAATCTAGACGAAATAATGATTTGTCTTTGTTAGAAATATAGCTTGGTCTAATTTGTTATATATTCTAACAAAGTGTAGATTGGATTTTAACCTATTTAAAACATGTCATCAAAATTCTAAAATTAATCTTAATCAGGAAAAAATACTAATGATGTTCCATAAATTCTTTTTTAAATTTTTTCAAAAAGATTCGAATTAGCTAGTTTTTCTCTTCTTTTTCTCGGTTGAATTTTGAATTTTAAAGAGTCGAAATTGAAGATAAACTATGTTTCAAAATTTAATTGTCATTTTTTTCGTGTTTTTTCCTCTTTTAAACCGTTCAATTAAGTGTAAATATCATTAATTATTAATAATAACATAGAGTTAAAAGTAAATTGAGCAAATTGGCTATTTCTGGCAATTTATTTAAGTGTGTATCAAACTGGTAGCCCTTCGCATTAATCAGCACCCAAGAAGTAGCTCTTGGATTCAAAAAGGTTGGTGACCCCTGGCGTGGAGCAACTAGCATAACTGTGGAATCAGACATGGAACGAGCGGCATGAACTGAGCAATGATGCCAGGACGATGGACGGGCAAAGACAGGCTTAAATAATGATCTTCTTGATTAGAGCAAGTGCGTGTCCCAAACACCAGAGGCAGGTGAAACTAATAAGTCACCATGGTAACTAAACAGACAAGGGAGCGCAAACAGGAACTAAAAGAGTCCAAAAACTAACAAAAACAATGATGTATCGTTGTGGCTTGTGCAGCCCTTTGAGACACTTGTGAGTAACTTTGATTGATTGATTGATATCACTTGTGATTGCATACATGTTCAACATAAAATTAGGCCAAACCAAATCTCTTACCTTTTGGATCTTTTTACATGATAAGTTTTTCTTTGCCATGTAACTAAGGTTACTTCTCGCACCACATATTATTTACACATATACCGTAATTTCCGGACTATAAGCCGCTACTTTTTCCCCTCGTTCTGGTCCCTGCGGCTTATACAAGGGTGCGGCTTATATACGGCCTGTTCTTCTCCGACACCGACGAAGAGGATTTCGGTGGTTTTAGTACGCAGGAGGAAGACGATGACACAATGATTAAAGACTGACTTTTCATAGGCTGGTTATTTTGATAACGTACAGGCGAGCACTTTGTATTACTTTGCAGCGTTGTATTATTTGTACTCTGCACGAATGCTGTTCGCCATGTCAAAGATGTGAAAGTTTGATTGAATGATTGAAAGATTTATTGTTAATAAATGGGACGCTTTGCGTTCCCAAACAGTCATCTCTGTCCCGACAATCCCCTCCGTGGTAGCAGGAACCCCTATATCAGGGGTCACCAACCTTTTTAAAACCAAGAGCTACTTCTTGGGTGCTGATTAATGCGAAGGGCTACCAGTTTGATACACACTTAAATAAATTGCCAGAAATAGCCAATTTGCTCAATTTACTTTTAACTCTATGTTATTATTAATAATTAAGGATATTTACACTTAATTGAACGGTTTAAAAGAGGAGAAAACACGAAAAAAATGACAATTAAATTTTGAAACATAGTTTATCTTCAATTTCGACTCTTTAAAATTCAAAATTCAACCGAGAAAAAGAAGAGAAAAACTAGCTAATTCGAATCTTTTTGAAATTTTTTTAAAAAGAATTTATGGAACATCATTAGTAATTTTTCCTGATTAAGATTAATTTTAGAATTTTGATGACATGTTTTAAATAGGTTAAAATCCAGTCTACACTTTGTTAGAATATATAACAAATTAGACCAAGCTATATTTCTAACAAAGACAAATCATTATTTCTTCTAGATTTTCCAGAACAAAAATTTTAAAAGAAATTCAAAAGACTTTGAAATAAGATTTAAATTTGATTCTACAGATTTTCTAGATTTGCCAGAATATTTTTTTTGAATTTTAATCATAATAAGTTTGAAGAAATATTTCACAAATACTCTTCGTCGAAAAAACTGAAGCTAAAATGAAGAATTAAATTAAAATGTATTTATTATTCTTTACAATAAAAATAAAAAAATACTTGAACATTGATTTAAATTGTCAGGAAAGAAGAGGAAGGAATTTAAAAGGTTAAAAGGTATATGTGTTTAAAAATCCTAAAATCATTTTTAAGGTTGTATTTTTTCTCTAAAATTGTCTTTCTGAAAGTTATAAGAAGCAAAGTAAAAAAATGAATGAATTCATTTAAACAAAAGAAGACCAAGTCTTTAAAATATTTTCTTGGATTTTCAAATTCTATTTGAGTTTTGTCTCTCTTAGAAAATGTCGGAAAAGCGAGACCAGCTTGCTAGTAAATAAATAAAATTTAAAAAATAGAGGCAGCTCACTGGTAAGTGCTGCTATTTGAGCTATTTTTAGAACAGGCCAGCGGGCTACTCATCTGGTCCTTACGGGCTACCTGGTGCCCGCGGACACCGCGTTGGTGACCCCTGCCCTATATACTACGGTAATTACACATCAAAACCCTGCGGCTTATAGTCGGGTGCGGCTTATATATGGAGCAGTCTGTATTTTACCCTAAATTTAGCTGGTGCGGCTTATAGTCAGGTGCGGCTTATAGTCCGGAAATTACGGTAATACATTGCAGATATGTGTTAGTAAAGTTGGAAAGAAAAATGTAAATATGTAAACTATATTATGCATCACTTGAAATTGCATGCATGTTCATATAAAATTAAATCTCTTACCATTTTGGATCTTTTCCACCAGGTGCCTCCATGGAAATGCCCCCCCTCTACCTCAAAGAACTACTCACCCCCAAATCCTCCACACGACACCTGCGCTCCGGACAGGATAACCTCCTCCAACCTCCGAGGACAAAGCTAGGAACTATGGGAGACCGGGCTTTCTGCTCCGCCGCTCCCAGTCTGGGGAACGCTCTCCCTGACCACCTGAGGGCACCACAGACTGTGGATGCTTTTAAAAATGGCTTAAAAACCCTTCTTTTTTTTAAAAAAAAAAAAGCCTTTTTATAAATATATGCATATTATTTCTAGCTATTAGGCTGTTCTAGTTTTTATTTTTTTTTATTTTTTTTTATTATCTTTTTATTATTATAATTTTTTTTTAAATGTATTTATTTATTTTAGTTTTTTTCAATACACTGTAGCACTTTGAGGTTGTTTGCTCAATGTAAAGTGCTTTTTACAAAAAAAAATCTATTATTATTATTATTATTATTTTCACATGATTAGTTTTTCTTTGCAATGTAATTAAGGTTTCTTCTTCAAAATGGTGAACTTGCACCACATATTATATACACATATATTACATTGCAGATAAGTTATGTATTTTTTTTTTTTTTTGTGAGAATCATCTGACTGTTACCAAAACTTGAATTGACTGCAAAGAAACAACAGGTTAAAAGTCAGACAAAATCACACGAAAACATCAAACATTATGCATTCGGACGACGTTAATTCTGCAGATGTCTCGCACGCACCACATTATCACTTGCTAAAATAGCAGTTTAAAGTTAAATGCGTTATAAAATGTTTTTAAAAAGCAGCCTTGGCTTTGGAATCCAGGAGCCTCTGGTCAAGTGGCCACTGGGGGGCGCTACAGGGTCAAATATTTATTATGCTGCGTTTTCCCTCTAATTAAACAGGCTTAGTTTCAGATTATATCTGAAAAAAACAAACAACATCAGCCTACACTGAAGAAAATAACAATTTAATTTGAGTTTTACTCAGTTTAATACTAATGTTGATTGCATATCACTGCACTATTATTATGGGAGTTTACTGTATCAGTTGAATTGGAAATTAAATTACACTTAAATTTAAATGAACACCCATGTGCTCCAAAATCATTCCCTAAAACATACAAAACAAATAATAATGCTTGAATTAAGCATTATTAATTAATGTAGCCTATAAGCATACATATGCTGAAGATAATTAATTAGATTGAATTATATTGGAAGAAAATATGCCTTTTCGTGAATGAGTACAAACATGAAGTTCTGCAGTTCGCAAAGATACAATTAATGCAGAAATCAATCAAAGATGTGCTTTTTTTTTTTGCAATGCACATGAAAATGAAGCTTGCTCCTGCTCTCCTGCTCTCCTGCACCTCACAATTGTGCAGCTTTCACCATTTATTGAGAGGAAACCCCCCCGAGAGTGCACGTCATTGCCTCAACGTCCTGACGCAGTCCACCTGAGAAGATGCACGCCTTTCTTTCTGCATGTTCTCATGCAAAGAAAAAAAAAATCAACAACAATAACACAACTAAAAAACAATAAGACAATATAAAGTGTCGCCTCATACATTAAATTAGAGCTATTAATATGTGTATAATGTTATGGTAAATGAACTTCCACATAATCAAACACAACAGTTCAGCGGTCGTTCACATTACTAACTGCAATAAATGATTTAAACGTGCAATTTAGCACTAAAAAGTGTTACTTTTTGCGCATATACTGTATTAATAACATGTATGGACAGTTGCACTTTTTCTTAAACAGGTTATTTCATTTGTACAGAATTTGTGTTAATTTTTCATTTCTTCTTATTATAGACAGCTTTATTTTTGTATTGTTATTATTATTATTAATCTAAAGGTACTTTAATACATCCTGTACTATTACAACACCATGATTTTGTCAATATTACTCAATTACTTGTTTCAGTTGTTATGTGTTTCCTATTTTAATTTGCTGTCCAATTAAACAAGCTATTTGGACAAACCAAAACGACACGATGTATCCTTCTTTTTTGCTAATAATGATATAAAAAATGTTTTTTTTTAAATGATGGCCTACATTAATTTAACATCTGTAATTGCTGAGCATGCATAATAAACTCTGTTTCTTTGTACTCATTTTTGGACATGTTAAATTGCAACCTTTTTTTATTGTGTTCGAAATAATCCAAATAATCCAAACTATATTGCCAATTAATAATATTATGCAACATGCATTGGAAAAAAACAGGATAAATAAACTTTAATACATCCTGTACTATTACAACACCATGATGTTGTCATACTTCTTTCAATCCTTTTTTGTTATGTGTTTCTTTTTTTTATTGGTTTTCCAATTAAACAAGCTATTTGGACAAACCAAAACTACACGATCTATCCTTTTTTTTTTTTTTTGCTAATAATTATTTAAAAGACTTAAAAAATCATAAAATGATGGTCTACATAAATTGCACATCTGTAATTGCTGAGCATGCATAATAAACTTTGTTTCTTCCTACTCCTTTATGGACATGTTAAATTGCAACTTTGTTATTGTGTTCGAAATAATCCAAATAATCAAAACTATATTACCAATTAATAATTGCATGCAACATACATTAGAAGAACTCAGGAAAAGGGAACTTTAATACATATTGTACTATTACAACACCAGGATTTGGTTAATATTACTCAATTACTTGTTTTAATTGTTATGTGTTTCCTTTTTAAAAAAAAAAAGGTTTTCCAATTAAACAAGCTATTTGGACAAACCAAAACCACACGATGTATCCTTCTTTTTTTTGCTAATAATTATATATTCAAAAAAAATTAAATAAAATAAATGATGGCCTACATAAATTGAACATCTGTAATTGCTGAGCATGCATAATAAACTATGCTTCTTCCTACTCCTTCTTGGACATGTTAAATTGCAACTTTGTTATTATGTTCGAAATAATCCAAATAATCCAAATTATATTACCAATTAATAATTTCATGCAACATGCATTAGAAAAAAACCGCAAAAAAGAACTTTAATACATAGTGTACTATTACAACACCAGGATTTGGTCAATATTACTCAATTACTTGTTTCAATTACCGGTATGTGTTTCCTTTAAAAAAAAAAATAAAATGTTTCCAATTAAACAAGCTATTTGGACAAACCAAAACTACACTATGTATCCTTATTATTTTTTTTGCTAATAATTATTTAAAAAAAACAAAAAAAACAATGATGGCCTACATTAATTGCACATCTGTAATTGCTGAGCATGCATAATAAACTCTGCTTTTTGGACAAGTTAAATTGCAACTTTTTTAAAATTGTGTTCGAAGTAATCTAAATATTGTAAACTTTATTACCAATTAATAATTTAATGCAACATGCATTAGAAAAAAAAACGGAAAAAATAACTTTAATACATATTGTACTATTACAACACCAGAATTTGGTCAATATTACTCAATTACTTGTTTCAATTGTTACGTTTCCTTTTTTTTTTTTTTTTAATTTGTTTTCCAATTAAACAAGCTTTTTGGATAAACCAAAACTACACGATGTATTCTTCTTTTTTTTGCTCAATTTTTTTTATTTTTTTTAAAATAACAATAATAAATGATGGCCCAAATAAATTGTAATTGCTGAGCATGCATAATAAGCTCTGCTTTTTGGACAAGTTAAATTGCAACTTTTTTAAAATTGTGTTCGAAGTGATCTAAATATTGTAAACTATATTACCAATTAATAATTTCATGCAACATGCATTACAAAAAAAACGCAAAAAAAACTTTAATACATATTGTACTATTACAACACCAGGATTTGGTCAATATTACCCAATTACTTGTTTCAATTGTTATGTGTTTCCTTTTTTAAAAACTTGGTTTTACAATTAAACAAGCTATTTATAAACCAAAACTACACGATGTATCCTTCTTTTTTTTGCTAATATTTTTTTAATTTTTTTTAAAATAATAATAATAAATGATGGCCTAAATAAATTGCACATCTGTAATTGCTGAGCATGCATAATAAACTCTGCTTTTTGGACAAGTTAAATTGCAACTTTGTTTTTTATTGTGTTCGAAGTAATCTCAATATTGTAAACTATATTACCAATTAATAATTTCATGCAACATGCATTAGAAAAAAAAACCGGAAAAAAGAACTTTAATACATATTGTACTATTACAACACCAGGATTTGGTCAATATTACTCAATTACTTGTTTCAATTGTTACGTTTCCTTTTTTTTTTTTTTTAAATTTGTTTTCCAATTAAACAAGCTTTTTGGACAAACCAAAACTACACGATGTATTCTTCTTTTTTTTGCTCAATTTTTTATTTAAAAAAAAATAAAAAAAAATAAATGATGGCCCAAATAAATTGTAATTGCTGAGCATGCATAATAAACTCTGCTTTTTGGACATTGTTAAATTGCAACTTTGTTTTTTATTGTGTTCGAAGTAATCTAAATATTCTAAACTATATTACCAATTAATAATTTCATGCAACATGCATTAGAAAAAAACCCGGAAAAAATAACTTTAATACATATTGTACTATTACAACACCAGGATTTGGTCAATATTACTCAATTACTTGTTTCAGTTGTTATGTGTTTCCTTTATTTTATTTTATTTTTTCCAATTAAACAAGCTATTTGGACAAACCAAAACTACACTATGTATCCTTATTATTTTTTTTGCTAATAACTATTTAAAAAAAACAAAAAAAACAATGATGGCCTACATTAATTGCACATCTGTAATTGCTGAGCATGCATAATAAGCTCTGCTTTTTGGACAAGTTAAATTGCAACTTTTTTTTAATTGTGTTCGAAGTGATCTAAATATTGTAAACTATATTACCAATTAATAATTTCATGCAACATGCATTAGACAAAAAAAACGCAAAAAAGAACTTTAATACATATTGTACTATTACAACACCAGGATTTGGTCAATATTACTCAATTACTTGTTTCAATTGTTACGTTTCCTTTTTTTTTTTTTAATTTGTTTTCCAATTAAACAAGCTTTTTGGACAAACCAAAACTACACGATGTATCCTTCTTTTTTTTGCTAATATTTTCTATTTTTTTTATTTTTTTAATAATAATAATAAATGATGGCCTACATAAATTGCACATCTGTAATTGCTGAGCATGCATAATAAACTCTGCTTTTTGGACATTGTTAAATTGCAACTTTGTTTTTTATAGTGTTCGAAGTAATCTAAATATTCTAAACTATATTACCAATTAATAATTTCATGCAACATGCATTAGGAAAAAAAAACAACCTTTGAAATACCAGTGACATTTATAGATGTGTTGGTTTAAAATGTGAATAAGGGATTATTACCATTTTGCAAGAATATGGAAACATTAAAAATACAAGCAAAAAAAAAATGTTTTTAAGGAGTGGTGTGACAACAAGCTCATACTTCGATTTTTTTTTTTGGGGGGGGGGGGCGGTGGGGGGGCTCCCAGGGCCCCGCACACACCCCTGCCAACAGGGGGCTTGAAGAGAGCCATGAAAAAAAGCCAAAGCTTGTTGCAGAATAGGCGGATCAAAACCCATTATGAGATTGGAAGCTTGCTTTTTTTTGTGTCCCAGATTGGAATATGTGTGCACACGTCACGCAAGAACGTACTTATTTGCACGTGCACTTTTTTTTTTGCAGGTGCAAGGATCGAAAAAAAAAAAAAAAAAAAAAAAGCAACATTCATCTTAGTTCGATTCAAACAAAATAAAATAAACAGTTTGTGATGAAAAAAAAAAAATTAAAAAAAAGTTCTATCGTGACTTGTGCGCATGTGCAACATCCGGTAACGCGGATGGACAAAGGGAGAAGTGCGCGTTCTCGATGTGATCATTGAATTCGGTTGCTAGGCAACTAGGGCGGGGGGGTGTGTGTGGGGGGGTAAATCATCCGCGAAATTCAAACCGTGCAACCCCGATGGCAAGTTCAAACACAAGTTTGGGTAAATATCATCCAAAAATATATGTTTAAAAGAGTATTACGCATATTATGGGATGGATGCATGGGGAGCAGTGCAGCTGCTTATTTATGTGACATATTTACACATTTAACATCCCAAATTTAGGCTATAATATAATACATATTTCTATAATTTTCATGCTGCTAATTCAGCCTGTGCAGGATAATATTATGCATTCATATTGCATGTATAATATTAGTGTAAAAAAAATAAATTTAAAAAAATAAATACACGTTGTGGATATTATTGGGCCTGCACAAATAATATTTTACACCAGTAGATCTAAATAAATAAAAAAGTGGATTTTTTGTTCAAGTTGGTTGCAAAAAAAAAAAAAAAAAAAGACAATTTAACACACAACATGCGGCTGCTTTTCATTCTAACAAATTTATTGTGTCTCAATCAGCTCGTACGGTAACCACTACTGGAAATTAAATTACAATCAAATGATCACATCAAAAATATATACCCTAACAACGGCCAGCTTGTGATGATTTGTGCTCCTCCAGAATATAAAAAAATAAAGATGGACAAATAAGAAAAGAGAAAATAATTTTTACACAAATCCACGGGCAGGGGGGAGGCAGGGGGGGCGCAGTGGGTGGGGGAGACAAATAAATTACCGTTTGGAATAATCTATTCCACATAAAATATTCAAGGAAATCATTCTGATGAGAAAATATAAAGACAATAATTCGGATCTAGTGATCTATATTGCCGATTTTTTTTTTTTTTTTTTTTTTTTTTTTACAGAGTCGTGTTTATTAAAACCTAGCAAAGAACACTGCGTAGAAAGGGCAGCATTATTATTATTATTATTAATAGTACGTCCATACTCAGTCACACCTGGCAACACACGTTTTTCTTTTCTTCCCTTTCGCAAATAAGTGCAGCTTCATGAAGTCTTTTTTTTTTGTTTTTCCAAAATGTCTTTTGTTGGAATAACCCCCCCCCCAAAAAAAATTGGAGAAGAAGAATCCACCACGACGTCCATTAAATAATACAAAAATAAAAGCCACGGGGGTTGGGGTTGAGATCTTTGAGATCTGAAAGGGTATTTTTCAGTCTTTTTGTTTGTTTTTGGAGAAGAAGAAAAAAAATTCCCTGATCCTTCGCTTGTGGATGAGAAAACCAAAGAGGAAGTGTTGTGGATTTGCATTCTGTTTGTTAAATGCATTTAAAAAAAAAAAAAAAAAAAAAAAAAAAAAAAAGCTTGGCCCTTTGTGTCAATCAAACACACACACGGTTGTTTTGCAGGGTAGGAGAGAGAGAGGGGCATGGCAGTAATGATAATAATAATAATAGTAATAATAATAATAATAATAACACTTGATGGTGCTGGGGGGGTCTCTTGGTGTGTTTCTCAATGCGCCAAAATTACCTGGTGGAATGAACTTGTGGTTGTCACCCTCTGGTCGCTCGCCTCACTCGCATCTTTTAAGTAATCTACTAAAAAATGCCCCTGAAAGAAAAAAGCAGAAGGAACCTTTTAGGCAAAGACAATTGAGGGCCATAGAAAAAGATGCGTTTGGGGGGGGGTTTAAAAAAAAAAAAAAAAAAAAAAAAAAAAATGTTTTTGTTCTCTCTCTGCTGAAAAATATAACATTTTTTTTTTTTTTTTTTTTTTTTTTTTTTTGCAGTCTCATTCATAATCCTTTTTCACAATCACAGTATCAAAAAAAATGTAGTCTGTTGTGTGTGTGTTTTTGTTTAGTCTTAAGTGTTTTGTTCTAGGAACATTCGTTTGCAGTCCATGGAGGGGGGCGGTGTTTCTGCACTCACATTGCCGACCTGAGAGTACACATCCTCCGGCGTCTGCGCCACTCCTGGCGGCGTCATCCGCTTCTCCTTCTGCCTCCTATTGCAAAACCACACCCGGACCACCTCCTTCTCCAGCTGCAGGTTGTCCGCCAGGCCGCTGATCTCCTGCGCGGAGGGCTTGGGACACTTGAGAAAGTGGCTCTCCAGCGCGCCCTTGACGCTCACCTCGATGGAGGTGCGCTTTTTGCGCTTGCGGCCCTGCGCGGCGATCTTGTCGATGCTGGTGGGGCTGCCGGTGGTGGAGTCGGCCTCCTCCAGCCACTTGTTCAGCAGCGGCTTCAGCTTGCACATGTTCTTGAAGCTGAGCTGCAGGGCCTCGAACCTGCAGATGGTGGTCTGGGAGAAGACGTTGCCGTAGAGCGTGCCCAGCGCCAGGCCCACGTCCGCCTGCGTAAAGCCCAGCTTGATCCGCCGCTGCTTGAACTGCTTGGCGAACTGCTCCAGGTCGTCCGAGGTCGGCGTGTCGTCGTCCGAGTGCGGGTCGTGGCTGCCGCTGACGCCGCCGTGGTGCTGGTGGTGCGAGTGGTGCTGGTGGTGGTGGTGGTGGTGGCTGCCGTGGTCCAAATCCGGGGTGTCGTTGCGCACCAAGCTTGGGTGCACCAGGCTTTGGCTCCCGGGGCTGAGCATGCCGTTGACGGTGAACCCCGGCTGGGAGTAGAGGAGCGACTGCTGCTGCTGCTGCCCGCCGGATAAGGAGTTCATATGCGCCGCCGTGGTGCTGCCCCAAGTGTGAGTCTGGTGCGCCAAGTGGGGCGCCCGGTGGTGCAGCGCGGTGCCCGTGTGGAGGTCGTCCCTGGCGGCGTTCTTCACGTCCTGCTGCTGCGGGCTGGCGCCCATGCCGACCGGGCTCGACGACCAGGGTGAGCCGGCTTCGGCCGCGGCCACGGCGGCGGCGGCGGCGGCGGCGGCGGCGTGCGGGAGCGAGGTCACCCACTGGTGGGCATGGCTCAGCATGTGCCCCCCGTTGCTCGCCGCCATGGCGCCTTGCATAAAGTCACTCTGCACCATCTTGATGGAGGGGTCGCCTCGGTAGCCCCCCGAGCCCGAGGTCACCGCAGCGCTGCCCGGCTGCATGCCACCGCCTCCCGAGTCCGAGTGCACGATGGAGCCGGACGATAAGATGCTATTGCTGGCCAGATAAGGATTGGACGCCGCGGTGGCCATTCCTTCAAGCCTTATGAATATGTTTGTGGTAACCCCCCCCCCTCCCCCCCTTTTTTTTTTTTTTTTTTTTTTTTACTTCTTTCCTGCAGGAAAATTGTATCTCATGAATTATTCAAACTTGGGGTAAAAAAAAAAAAAAAAAAAAAAAGTACGTGCGTAAATACGCACCGGACAATAACAAGAAAGGAAAAAAAAACTGATTAAAATCCGCGTGCATTTACGGCATCAGTGCAGTTCTGCCAAGTCCGTGGAAAACATGCGCATAGTCCGTGTGCGAAGTTCGGGGCCCCAAGTAGAAATGTGAACATTACAATAAAAAAAGAGGCGTCCCGGGCAAACTTTGCACAAAAAAAAGTGCAAATTCGAGTCCTTAGTGGTGCTTTCTTTGGATGTTCGGAAAACAAACAAACACATGAGCAAAAGTCCTTTTTTATGTCACGTCTCTCTTCTCTTATAGCCGTGCTGAGTCTTTCTCTTTGTTCTGTTTTGATATATTTAAAGCTGCCAAACCGCAAACTCGCGTTCAAGTACAACCCGCAAGAAAACAGTCCGACGCGCTGCCGAGCAGCCGCGCCTCTCATTGGCTTGTTCGCCCCGCACCTCTCTCTCTCCAAGACCCGCCCCCTTGCCTCCCCCCCTCCCTCCCGCCAGCACAGCGGCTCGCGGATGTTTACCCTCATCCCGTCTCCTGATTGGCTGCCCGGGGGATGACTGACAGGTGCGACCAGCCAAGCTGCGGGGCTCTTGAAGCCTGCTTCCGGTGCGGTTCCGATTGGCTTACTTTTAATTGCAGCCCAAACAAACAAAAAAAAAAACCCAGTCGTAAATAAAGTGACTTTGTGGTTGACAAATAAACAAACAAATAAAAAAATAATAATAATTAAAAATCAAAAAGTTAATTCATCTGAATAATAAAAAAAAAATATTATTATTAAAAAGTATATTATTTGTTATTATATATATACATGTCAAAATATAACAAACTAACGTGAATAATCCCCACCAAAAAATGATCGTGTTATTCACGTATAAACGCACATTAATCGGGCGATGTTCCTTTACCTCAATCGCAGATGGTTTTACCTGGAAGGCGATGCGGATTCTTATACATTCATATTCAACAAATTCTCTTAACGTCGAAGCACGACAAGCGAAAAAAAAAAAAAAAAAGCAAACAAATATTTTAAAAAGAAAAACATCCAGCAATAACGCTACTAGTGCACCAACAAGGAGTGGACAACAAACAACCCCGTTATGCAACACTTTTAAGCAACATATACATTTGTGTATATATATATATATATATATATATATATATATATATATATATATATATATATATATATATATATATATATACAAATGTATACAAATGTATATGTTGCTTAAAAGTGTTATATATATATATATATATATATATATATATATATATATATATATATATATATATATATATATATATATATATATATATATATATATATATACATATATATATATATATATATATATATATATATATATATATATATATATATATATATATACATACACAAATGTATACAAATGTATATGTTGCTTAAAAGTGTTATATATATATATATATATATATATATATATATATATATATATATATATATATATATATATTTATATATATATATATATATATATATATATATATGTATATATAACATGTATATATATGTATATATACATATATATATATATATGTATATATATATATATATATATATATACATATATATATATATATATATATATATATATATATATATATATATATATATATATATATATATATATATATATATATATGTATATATACATATATATACATGTTATATATATATATATATATATATATATACATATATATATATATATATATATATATATATATACATATATATACATGTTATATATATATATATATATATATATATATATATGTATATATATGTATATATACATATATATATATATATATATATATATATATATATATATATATATATATATATATATATATATATATATATATATATATATATATATATATATATATATATA
The DNA here is from genome assembly GCF_033978785.1 of Entelurus aequoreus. Classification (NCBI taxonomy): domain Eukaryota; kingdom Metazoa; phylum Chordata; class Actinopteri; order Syngnathiformes; family Syngnathidae; genus Entelurus; species Entelurus aequoreus. The sequence continues at coordinate 97,868,969 of NC_084731.1, forward strand.
TATATATATATATATATATATATATATATATATATATGTATATATACATACATTTTTATATACTGTATATATACACACACACACACATTAACACGCACGCACACACATATAAGCAATAAATCGATACCCGGAATGGGAATCTTACAACAATTCACCATCTTATTTGCTTCAGAACAATTCTCGAGTCGACACGATCCTTGAGTCAATCCGATTCTCGTAATATGTAATTTAATATGAAAAAAATGGTTATAAAAACCTTTTCAAAATAGGTTATAGGTTACAAAAGCTATATATATATATATAGATATATATACTTACATATACCGTATTTTTCGGACTATAAGTTGCAGTTTTTTCATAGTTTGGCCGGGGGTGCGACTTATACTCAGGAGCGACTTATGTGTGAAATTATTAACACATTAGCGTAAAATATCAAATAATATTATTGATGTCATTCACGTAAGAGACTAGACGTATAAGATTTCATGGGATTTAGCGATTAGGAGTGACAGATTGTTTGGTAAACGTGTAGCATGTTCTATATGTTATAGTTATTTGAATGACTCTTACCATAATATGTTACGTTAACATACCAGTTGGTTATTTATGCCTCATATAACGTACACTTATTCAGCCTGTTGTTCACTATTCTTTATTTATTTTAAATTGCCTTTCAAATGTCTATTCTTGGGGTTGGCTTTTATCAAATACATTTCCCCAAAAAATTAGACTTATATATGTTTTTTCCCTTCTTTATTATGCATTTTCGACCGGTGCAACTTACACTCTGAAAAATACGGTATATATATATATATATATATATATATATATATATATATATATATATATATATATATATATATATATATATATATATATATATATATATATATATATATATATATATATATATATATATATATATATACCACCTGCAGCGAGTAAACTTAAAAATCTATTTTCTACGACAAGTCTTTTTAAAAAATGTTTTATTCTTAACAAAAATAATAATTCATCGATTTAGAATCGGAATTCAAATGTGAATCAGTTTTTTTTTTGTGAACTCTTAATCAATAAAGAATGAAATAATAAAAACAAACAAGCCTGCGTTATTTTACATTGCCTTTCAAATGTCTATTCTCGGTGTTGGCTTTTATCAAATACATTTCCCCCCCAAAAAATGCGACTTATACTCCAGTGCGACTTATATATGTTTTTTTCCTTCTTTATTATGCATTTTCGGCCGGTGCGACTTATACTCCGAAAAATTATATATATATATATATATATATATATATATATATATATATATATATATATATATATATATATATATATATATATATATATATATATATATATATATATATATATATATATATATATATATATATATATATATATATATATATATATATATACCACCTGCAGCGAGTACACTTAAAAATCTATTTTTTACGACAATAGTACCAAAATTATTCCACGGGTCACACTTTGGACAACCATGCATTGCCATTGCACAGGTGCATACCCACATAATGCAACCCCCTCTGTGTCCACCTGCCAGGTAAAAGGCCCACCATGCAAACCCACCCCGGATTTGTACAACATGTCACGCTTTAACCCCACACACATCCTCTCCAAAGCTCCCCGACTCAAATATGGCGCAATAAGGGGACGCTAAAGGGATTTAATGGCAAATATAAAACTGCAGAGGGCCTGTGTACTCCATGCCAGTGACTCCCCCCCCCCCCCCACCCACTCTCTCTTCCCAGTGGATTTAATTTGGACTGGGCTCAAAAACCGAGGGAGCCTTGTGGATTTGTTGACATTGAATAGGCAGGGCTAAAGGGCCCTCCTTTCATTAATATACAGTGTGGATTCCTCTGTAAATTAAAGAGAAAAGAGAGAAAAAAAATCTCTGATATAAGATGTTTTTATTATTTATTTGTTTATTATAATAATACAAAAAAAAGGTCCCCAAGTTCCCTTGCTTGGGGACTCTTTTTTTATTTTGTGTGCATAAAAAAAAAAAGGAAGGCAAGGGGAGAGAGAGAGAGAGAGGGGGGGAAATCATCCCCAAGTATAACAAGAGACGAACAGTTAGTGCTGATTTTCATTTGCATAAATTTTCATATATTTTAGTGGAAAATAATAGCGGAGCAGAGGAGAGCTGCGGCTCAGTCGAGGCAGAGGGAAGAAAATCTCCGGGTGGAGCCTGCAGAGTCGCAGGGAGGACAGATGAGCATTTTAGGCTTCAACCTCTGCACTTTCTTGGACTGGAGGTAAGAAGACTGCGCCCTTTTTACGCATGTGTGTGTGCCTGTGTGTGTGTGTGTGTGTGTGTGTGTGTGTAGGGGGGTGGGGGGTGGTGTATCTCAAAAGCTTTTCATTCCTTTTATGGATATTCGAGCTCGTTTTCTGGGAGTTTCTTTTTATTCCGAGTGCGTAAAAATCAATCGCTTTTGTGCGTAAAAAGAGCATCGGTGCGCACTTTTGCATGGGGAGGAAGAGGAGCACATGCACCACATTTTAAGCAGGGATCATGAAGATAAGTACTGGTAAAGTTTGGCTAAATATTCAGCTTTTATTATTATTATTATGGTTATTTTTTTGTAATGATTGATATTTTAAAGGGGTGACGTTTCATTCCATGATGGCACCTTTTTTTTTTTGGAGTCTGACTTGGCTCCCTCTTTCTCACGGGTGAACTCTCCTCTTGCTCCATTGATGCAGGGAGCGCATTTCTCAAGCCAGCGCTTGGTCGCCATGGTGAGAGCAATAAAAAAAAAAAGAAGAAGAAAAAGGGGGTGTTCAAGGCGGGGGGGGTTGTGGGGTGACACCGGTCCCATTAAGCTGTATGTTTGCGCGCAGGAGAATAAAGGAGCCTTTTTGGTGTTCTGCAAGTTACGCACTGAGTTGATTTTAATTTAAATCACTTGGTCAATTTTTGTAGCAGCCGAGCCGAAACAATGCAGCTTTTTTTTCCCTTCATAATAAGAGTCAAATTATCAGTAATCCAGTAATATAGAAAGTGGACGCGCAATAAAGAGGCCGCCAGGTGTCGCGCTGACTCATCACCACTGATGCAAAAGTCTTTTTTTTATACACCCTTTTATGTATTTGACGCTTTTTATTGTTCCACAATATATCACGTTTAAGCCTAACTTTAATGACTTATTATAGTTACCCGAATTGGATGTTGGAATACAAATTAAGCGCATTTTGGTAGCGCAAACACAAACGAGAGTGACAAAACGAATGCTAATTAATTTGCAAAATACAAATGAATAAATAAATAACAATATTTATTAAGGTTTTAATGCGTCGGTGCACGCAGGATGTATCAATGACAGCTGATATGCAAATGTCCAGTAATTAGACAGGCCCCTGCGCGCTCCAGACGAGACCATCTGCAGCCAGCAGCTCTTTGTGCAAACATATGTAAGCGCTGACTTTAAGAATTAGTGGCAAACGAGGCCCGGGCAGGACTCATGAATCATCTCGGAAATTAGTGAGCGGTGCAATTTTCTCTCGCCCATGCGTATATGCGCCACTTGGTTGTTGCCGCTGCGCCATTTGCTGCAACAGTGCGCACACTGCAACCAGCTATACGCTGCATGTTATTGGCGTGCACCTTTACCATGTGTATACCTTTGCAGCAGAGCTGGGCAAATATTTGGACTCGGGGGCCACGTTGATAGAAAAAATGTGTCTGAGGGGGGCCAATGTGGATGTGTGTATAAATTATATATACACATTTAGCTGTTACTCAATAAAAGTCGCAATTTCACAAGAAAAGCTTAACATTTTGGCAGTTTTATGAAACCCAAAATGCTGCCTATTACAGGTAATGCAAATAATACACAAATACCTCAACATTTTACGAGAAAAAGTAAACATTTGTGCAACGATGGGATGAAAGTTGGAATTTTATTCAATAAAAGTCGCAATTTCACAAGAAAAGCTTAACATTTTGGCAATTTTATGAAACCCAAAATGCTGCCTATTACAGGTAATACAAATAATACACAAACACCTCAACATTTTAAGAGAAAAACCAAACATTTGTGCAACGATGTGATGAAAGTTGGAATTTTACTCAATAAAAGTCGCAATTTCACAGGAAAAGCTTAACATTTTGGCAGTTTTATGAAACCCAAAATGCTGCCTATTACAGGTAATGCAAATAATACACAAATACCTCAACATTTTACGAGAAAAACTAAATATTTGTGCAACGATGTGATGAAAGTTGGAATTTTACTCAATAAAAGTCGCAATTTCACAAGAAAAGCTTACAATTTTCGCAATTTTATGAAACCTAAAATGCTGCCTATTACAGGTAATGCAAATAATACACAAATACCTCAACATTTTACGAGAAAAACCAAACATTTGTGCAACGATGTGATGAAAGTTGGAATTTTACTCAATAAAAGTCGCAATTTCACAAGAAAAGCTTAACATTTTGGCAGTTTTATGAAACCCAAAATGCTGCCTAATACAGATAATGCAAATAATACACAAATACCTCAAAATTTTACAAGAAAAACTAAACATTTGTGCAATGATGTGATGAAAGTTGGAATTTTACTCAATAAAAGTCACAATTTCACAAGAAAAGCTTAACATTTTTGCAATTTTATGAAACCCAAAATGCTGCCTATTACAGGTAATGCAAATAATACACAAATACCTCAACATTTTACGAGAAAAACCAAACATTTGTGCAACGATGTGATGAAAGTTGGAATTTTACTCAATAAAAGTCGCAATTTCACAAGAAAAGCTTAACATTTTGGCAGTTTTATGAAACCCAAAATGCTGCCTATTACAGGTAATGCAAATAATACACAAATACCTCAACATTTTACAAGACAAACTAAACATTTGTGCAACGATGTGACGAAAGTTGGAATTTTACTCAATAAAAGTCCCAATTTCACAAGAAAAACGTAACATTTTGGCAGTTTTATGAAACCCAAAATGCTTCCTATTACAGGTAATGCAAATAATACACAAATACCTCTACATTTTACGAGAAAAAGTAAACATTTGTGCAACGATGTGATGAAAGTTGGAATTTTACTCAATAAAAGTCGCAATTTCACAAGAAAAGCTTACAATTTTGGCAGTTTTATGAAACCCAAAATGCTGCCTATTACAGGTAATGCAAATAATACACAAATACCTCAACATTTTACGAGAAAAACCAAACATTTGTGCAACGATGTGATGAAAGTTGGAATTTTACTTAATAAAAGTCGCAATTTCACAAGAAAAGCTTAACATTTTGGCAATTTTATGAAACCCAAAATGCTGCCTATTATAGGTAATGCAAATAATACACAAATATCTCAACATTTTACGAGAAAAACCAAACATTTGTGCAACGATGTGATGAAAGTTGGAATTTTACTCAATAAAAGTCCCAATTTCACAAGAAAAACTTAACATTTTGGCAAATTTATGAAACCCAAAATGCTGCCTATTACAGGTAATGCAAATAATACACAAATACCTCAACATTTTACGAGAAAAACTAAACATTTGTGCAACGATGTGATGAAAGTTGGAATTTTACTCAATAAAAGTCGCAATTTCAAAAGAAAAGCTTACAATTTTGGCAGTTTTATGAAACCCAAAATGCTGCCTATTACAGGTAATGCAAATAATACACAAATACCTCAAAATTTTACGAGAAAAAGTAAACATTTGTGCAACGATGTGATGAAAGTTGGAATTTTTTTCAATAAAAGTCGCAATTTCACAAGAAAAGCTTACAATTTTGGCAATTTTATGAAACCCAAAATGCTGCCTATTACAGGTAATGCAAATAATACAGAAATACCTCAACATTTAAGAGAAAAACCAAACATTTGTGCAACGATGAGATGAAAGTTGGAATTTTACTCAATAAAAGTCGCAATTTCACAGGAAAAGCTTAACATTTTGGCAGTTTTATGAAACCCAAAGTGCTGCATATTACAGGTAATGCAAATAATACACAAATACCTCAACATTTTACGAGAAAAAGTAAACATTTGTGCAACAATGTGATGAAAGTTGGAATTTTACTCAATAAAAGTCGCAATTTCACAAGAAAAGCTTAACATTTTGGCAGTTTTATGAAACCCAAAATGCTGCCTATTACAGGTAATGCAAATAATACACAAATACCTCAACATTTTACGAGAAAAACCAAACATTTGTGCAACGATGTGATGAAAGTTGGAATTTTACTCAATAAAAGTCGCAATTTCACAAGAAAAGCTTAACATTTTGGCAGTTTTATGAAACCCAAAATGCTGCCTATTACAGGTAATGCAAATAATACACTAATACCTCAACATTTTACGAGAAAAAGTAAACATTTGTACAACGATGTGATGAAAGTTGGAATTTTACTCAATAAAAGTCGCAATTTCACAAGAAAAGCTTAACATTTTGGCAGTTTTATGAAACCCAAAATGCTGCCTATTACAGGTAATGCAAATAATACACAAATACCTCAACATTTTACGAGAAAAACTAAATATTTGTGCAACGATAAGATTAAAGTTGGAATTTTACTCAATAAAAGTCGCAATTTCACAAGAAAAGCTTAACATTTTGGCAATATTATGAAACCCAAAATGCTGCCTATTACAGGTAATGCAAATAATACACAAATACCTCAACATTTTACGAGAAAAAGTAAACATTTGTACAACGATGTGATGAAAGTTGGAATTTTACTCAATAAAAGTCGCAATTTCACAAGAAAAGCTTAACATTTTGGCAGTTTTATGAAACCCTAAATGCTGCCTATTACAGGTAATGCAAATAATACACAAATACCTCAACATTTTACGATAAGAAGTAAACATTTGTGCAACGATATGATGAAAGTTGGAATTTTACTCAATAAAAGTCGCAATTTCACAAGAAAAGCTTAAAATTTTGGCAGTTTTATGAAACCCAAAATGCTGCCTATTACAGGTAATGCAAATAATACACAAATACCTCAACATTTTACGAGAAAAACTAAATCTTTGTGCAACGATGAGATTAAAGTTGGAATTTTACTCAATAAAAGTCGCAATTTCACAAGAAAAGCTTAACATTTTGGCAATATTATGAAACCCAAAATGCTGCCTATTACAGGTAATGCAAATAATACACAAATAACTCAACATTTTACGGGAAAAAGTAAACATTTGTGCAACGATGTGATGAAAGTTGGAATTTTACTCAATAAAAGTCGCAATTTCACAAGAAAAGCTTAACATTTTGGCAGTTTTATGAAACCCTAAATGCTGCCTATTACAGGTAATGCAAATAATACACAAATACCTCAACATTTTACGATAAAAAGTAAACATTTGTGCAACGATATGATGAAAGTTGGAATTTTACTCAATAAAAGTCGCAATTTCACAATAAAAGCTTAAAATTTTGGCAGTTTTATGAAACCCAAAATGCTGCATATTACAGGTAATGCAAATAATACACAAATACCTTAACATTTTACGAGAGAAACTAAATATTTGTGCAACGATGGGATGAAAGTTGGAATTTACTCAATAAAAGTCGCAATTTCACAAGAAAAGCTTAACATTTTGGCAGTTTTATGAAACCCAAAATGCTGCCTATTAAAGGTAATGCAAATAATACACAAATACCTCAAAATTTTACAAGAAAAACTAAACATTTGTGCAATGATGTGATGAAAGTTGGAATTTTTCTCAATAAAAGTCGCAATCTCACAAGAAAAGCTTAAAAAGTCGCAATTTCACAAGAAAAGCTTAAATTGTTGGCAATTTTATGAAACCCAAAATGCTGCCTATTACAGGTAATGCAAATAATACACAAATACCTCAACATTTTACGAGAAAAACCAAACATTTGTGCAACGATGTGATGAAAGTTGGAATTTTACTCAATAAAAGTCGCAATTTCACAAGAAAAGCTTAAAATTTTGGCAGTTTTATGAAACCCAAAATGCTGCCTATTACAGGTAATGCAAATAATACACAAATACCTCAACATTTTACCAGAAAAACTAAACATTTGTGCAACGATGTGACGAAAGTTGGAATTTTACTCAATAAAAGTCCCAATTTCACAAGAAAAACGTAACATTTTGGCAGTTTTATGAAACCCAAAATGCTGCCTATTACAGGTAATGCAAATAATACACAAATACCTCAACATTTTACGAGAAAAAGTAAACATTTGTGCAACGACGTGATGAAAGTTGGAATTTTACTCAATAAAAGTTGCAATTTCACAAGAAAAACTTAAAAAGTCGCAATTTCACAAGAAAAGCTTAAATTGTTGGCAATTTTATGAAACCCAAAATGCTGCCTATTACAGGTAATGCAAATAATACACAAATACCTCAACATTTTACGAGAAAAACCAAACATTTGTGCAACGATGTGATGAAAGTTGGAATTTTACTCAATAAAAGTCGCAATTTCACAAGAAAAGCTTAAAATTTTGGCAGTTTTATGAAACCCAAAATGCTGCCTATTACAGGTAATGCAAATAATACACAAATACCTCAACATTTTACCAGAAAAACTAAACATTTGTGCAACGATGTGACGAAAGTTGGAATTTTACTCAATAAAAGTCGCAATTTCACAAGAAAAGCTTAAAATTTTGGCAGTTTTATGAAACCCAAAATGCTGCCTATTACAGGTAATGCAAATAATACACAAATACCTCAACATTTTACGAGAAAAACTAAATCTTTGTGCAACGATGAGATTAAAGTTGGAATTTTACTCAATAAAAGTCGCAATTTCACAAGAAAAGCTTAACATTTTGGCAATATTATGAAACCCAAAATGCTGCCTATTACAGGTAATGCAAATAATACACAAATAACTCAACATTTTACGGGAAAAAGTAAACATTTGTGCAACGATGTGATGAAAGTTGGAATTTTACTCAATAAAAGTCGCAATTTCACAAGAAAAGCTTAACATTTTGGCAGTTTTATGAAACCCTAAATGCTGCCTATTACAGGTAATGCAAATAATACACAAATACCTCAACATTTTACGATAAAAAGTAAACATTTGTGCAACGATATGATGAAAGTTGGAATTTTACTCAATAAAAGTCGCAATTTCACAAGAAAAGCTTAAAATTTTGGCAGTTTTATGAAACCCAAAATGCTGCATATTACAGGTAATGCAAATAATACACAAATACCTTAACATTTTACGAGAGAAACTAAATATTTGTGCAACGATGGGATGAAAGTTGGAATTTACTCAATAAAAGTCGCAATTTCACAAGAAAAGCTTAACATTTTGGCAGTTTTATGAAACCCAAAATGCTGCCTATTAAAGGTAATGCAAATAATACACAAATACCTCAAAATTTTACAAGAAAAACTAAACATTTGTGCAATGATGTGATGAAAGTTGGAATTTTTCTCAATAAAAGTCGCAATTTCACAAGAAAAGCTTAAAAAGTCGCAATTTCACAAGAAAAGCTTAAATTGTTGGCAATTTTATGAAACCCAAAATGCTGCCTATTACAGGTAATGCAAATAATACACAAATACCTCAACATTTTACGAGAAAAACCAAACATTTGTGCAACGATGTGATGAAAGTTGGAATTTTACTCAATAAAAGTCGCAATTTCACAAGAAAAGCTTAAAATTTTGGCAGTTTTATGAAACCCAAAATGCTGCCTATTACAGGTAATGCAAATAATACACAAATACCTCAACATTTTACCAGAAAAACTAAACATTTGTGCAACGATGTGACGAAAGTTGGAATTTTACTCAATAAAAGTCCCAATTTCACAAGAAAAACGTAACATTTTGGCAGTTTTATGAAACCCAAAATGCTGCCTATTACAGGTAATGCAAATAATACACAAATACCTCAACATTTTACGAGAAAAAGTAAACATTTGTGCAACGACGTGATGAAAGTTGGAATTTTACTCAATAAAAGTTGCAATTTCACAAGAAAAACTTAAAAAGTCGCAATTTCACAAGAAAAGCTTAAATTGTTGGCAATTTTATGAAACCCAAAATGCTGCCTATTACAGGTAATGCAAATAATACACAAATACCTCAATATTTTACGAGAAAAACCAAACATTTTTGCAACGATGTGATGAAAGTTGGAATTTTACTCAATAAAAGTCGCAATTTCACAAGAAAAGCTTAAAACTTTGGCAGTTTTATGAAACCCAAAATGCTGCCTATTACAGGTAATGCAAATAATACACAAATACCTCAACATTTTACCAGAAAAACTAAACATTTGTGCAACGATGTGACGAAAGTTGGAATTTTACTCAATAAAAGTCGCAATTTCACAAGAAAAGCTTAAAATTTTGGCAGTTTTATGAAACCCAAAATGCTGCCTATTACAGGTAATGCAAATAATACACAAATACCTCAACATTTTACGAGAAAAACTAAATATTTGTGCAACGATGTGATGAAAGTTGGAATTTACTCAATAAAAGTCGCAATTTCACAAGAAAAGCTTAACATTTTGGCAATATTATGAAACCCAAAATGCTGCCTATACAGGTAATGCAAATAATACACAAATACCTCAACATTTTACGAGAAAAAGTAAACATTTGTGCAACGATGTGATGAAAGTTGGAATTTTACTCAATAAAAGTCGCAATTTCACAAGAAAAGCTTAACATTTTGGCAGTTTTATGAAACCCAAAATGCTGCCTATTACAGGTAATGCAAATAATACACAAATACCTCAACATTTTACGAGAAAAACTAAATATTTGTGCAACGATGTGATGAAAGTTGGAATTTTACTCAATAAAAGTCGCAATTTCACAAGAAAAGCTTAAAAAGTCGCCATTTCACAAGAAAAGCTTAAATTGTTGGCAATTTTATGAAACCCAAAATGCTGCCTATTACAGGTAATGCAAATAATACACAAATACCTCAACATTTTACGAGAAAAACCAAACATTTGTGCAACGATGTGATGAAAGTTGGAATTTTACTCAATAAAAGTCGCAATTTCACAAGAAAAGCTTAAAATTTTGGCAGTTTTATGAAACCCAAAATGCTGCCTATTACAGGTAATGCAAATAATACACTAATACCTCAACATTTTACCAGAAAAACTAAACATTTGGGCAACGATGTGACGAAAGTTGGAATTTTACTCAATAAAAGTCCCAATTTCACAAGAAAAACATAACATTTTGGCAGTTTTATGAAACCCAAAATGCTGCCTATTACAGGTAATGCAAATAATACACAAATACCTCAAAATTTTACGAGAAAAAGTAAACATTTGTGCAACGACGTGATGAAAGTTGGAATTTTACTCAATAAAAGTCGCAATTTCACAAGAAAAACTTAACATTTTGGCAAATTTATGAAACCCAAAATGCTGCCTATTACAGGTAATGCAAATAATACACAAATACCTCAACATTTTACGATAAAAAGTAAACATTTGTGCAACGATGTGATGAAAGTTGGAATTTTACTCAATAAAAGTCGCAATTTCACAAGAAAAGCTTAAAATTTTGGCAGTTTTATGAAACCCAAAATGCTGCCTATTACAGGTAATGCAAATAATACACAAATACCTCAACATTTTACGAGAAAAACGAAATATTTGTGCAACGATGTGATGAAAGTTGGAATTTACTCAATAAAAGTCGCAATTTCACAAGAAAAGCTTAACATTTTGGCAATATTATGAAACCCAAAATGCTGCCTATACAGCTAATGCAAATAATACACGAATACCTCAACATTTTACGAGAAAAAGTAAACATTTGTGCAACGATGTGATGAAAGTTGGAATTTTACTCAATAAAAGTCGCAATTTCACAAGAAAAGCTTAACATTTTGGCAGTTTTATGAAACTCAAAATGCTGCCTATTACAGGTAATGCAAATAATACACAAATACCTCAACATTTTATGAGAAAAACTAAATATTTGTGCAACGATGTGATGAAAGTTGGAATTTTACTCAATAAAAGTCGCAATTTCACAAGAAAAGCTTAAAATTTTGGCAGTTTTATGAAACCCAAAATGCTGCCTATTACAGGTAATGCAAATAATACACAAATACCTCAACATTTTACGAGAAAAACGAAATATTTGTGCAACGATGTGATGAAAGTTGGAATTTACTCAATAAAAGTCGCAATTTCACAAGAAAAGCTTAACATTTTGGCAATATTATGAAACCCAAAATGCTGCCTATACAGCTAATGCAAATAATACACAAATACCTCAACATTTTACGAGAAAAAGTAAACATTTGTGCAACGATGTGATGAAAGTTGGAATTTTACTCAATAAAAGTCGCAATTTCACAAGAAAAGGTTAACATTTTGGCAGTTTTATGAAACCCAAAATGCTGCCTATTACAGGTAATGCAAATAATACACAAATACCTCAACATTTTATGAGAAAAACTAAATATTTGTGCAACGATGTGATTAAAGTTGGAATTTTACTCAATAAAAGTCGCAATTTCACAAGAAAAGCTTAACATTTTGGCAATATTATGAAACCCAAAATGCTGCCTATTACAGGTAATGCAAATAATACACAAATACCTCAACATTTTACGAGAAAAAGTAAACATTTGTGCAACGATGTGATGAAAGTTGGAATTTTACTCAATTAAAGTCGCAATTTCCCAAGAAAAGCTTAACATTTTGGCAGTTTTATGAAACCCAAAATGCTGCCTATTAAAGGTAATGCAAATAATACACAAATACCTCAACATTTTACAAGAAAAACTAAACATTTGTGCAACGATGTGACGAATGTTGGAATTTTACTCAATAAAAGTCGCAATTTCACAAGAAAAGCTTAAAATTTTGGCAATTTTATGAAACCCAAAATGCTGCCTATTACAGGTAATGCAAATAATACACAAACACCTCAAAATTTTACAAGAAAAACAAAACATTTATGCAATGATGTGATGAAAGTTGGAATTTTACTCAATAAAAGTTGCAATTTCACAAGAAAAGCTTAACATTTTGGCAATTTTATGAAACCCAAAATGCTGCCTATTACTGGTAATGCAAATAATACACAAATACCTCAAAATTTTACAAGAAAAACAAAACATTTATGCAATGATGTGATGAAAGTTGGAATTTTACTCAATAAAAGTCGCAATTTCACAAGAAAAACTTATAATTTTGGCAGTTTTATGAAACCCAAAATGCTGCCTATTACAGGTAATGCAAATAATACACAAATACTTCAACATTTTACGAGAAAAACAAAACATTTATGCAATGATGTGATGAAAGTTGTAATTTTACTCAATAAAAGTCGCAATTTCACAAGAAAAGCTTAAAATTTTGGCAGTTTGATGAAATACAAAATGCTGCCTATTACAGGTAATGCAAATAATACACAAACACCTCAACATTTTATGAGAAAAACTAAATATTTGTGCAATGATGTGATGAAAGTTGGAATTTTACTCAATAAAAGTCGCAATTTCACAAGAAAAGCTTAAAATGTTGGCAGTTTTATGAAATTCAAAATGCTGCCTATTAAAGGTAATGCAAATAATACACAAATACCTCAACATTTTACAAGAAAAACTAAACATTTGTGCAATGATGTGATGAAAGTTGGAATTTTACTCAATAAAAGTCGCAATTTCACAAGAAAAACTTAAAATTTTAGCAATTTTATGAAACCCAAAATGCTGCCTATTACAGGTAATGCAAATAATACACAAATACCTCAACATTTTACAAGAAAAACAAAAAATTTGTGCAATGATGTGCTGAAAGTTGGAATTTTATTTAATAAAAGTCGCAATTTCACAAAAAAAACTTAAAATTGTGTCAATTTTATGAAACCCAAAATGCTGCCTATTACAGGTAATGCAAATAATACACAAATACCTCAACATTTCTGTGCAGTACATGTGTTTGGGTCCCTTTTTTAAAATAATTTATGAACGCTAATACCAAAAGTCACAATGTCAGATAGAATTCTAAAAAAGTTACGACAGACCACCTCGCAAAAAACAAAGTTTTTTACTGAATGAGACTCCCAAAATGTACACTAAAATAAAGAAAGTGGGATTTACAATATGAACTACGAACAATAAAACACTGAATATTAACAACATAGCTCCTCGATAGACATATTTTACAATCAGGCAAAACACAACAAAAATGTAACAAACAGCAAAATATGAATGCAAAATGTAATAAACACCTACAATATGATATATTATCACTTTTATGCAGAAATGAGTTGTATGAATTTGCTTCCGCATCTGTTTGCGTTTCGAGCTGGCTGCTCCGAAAACACACCTGCGGGCCGTGTTTTGCCCGGATCTGCTTTACAAGGTAACTACACTGGGCGGATTTTCACCAAGAAACATGTTTTTTTTTCTTAAGCTAAAATGCATTTTTATTTATATTAAACCACATTTTTATCTTGAGATGAACAAAAAAAACATGAGCAAAAATATATTTAGTTGTGCTCAGAGAAGCCAGATTTGGGTGAGCATGGTTACTATATTCAGATTGAATGGATGCAATCCCTGCCATTTTTAATTATGGCCCACTTAAATTGCCTATAGGCTGCATAATTTATATTCCCTGTATGTGGAAGCACATACGTGGAGTGCAAGCTCACGTATAGGCCCGCCTTTGATTTACAGCCGGAATTTAACTTGGGAGCACTTAAACGATAATGTGATCACTATACTGTTAATTAAATGGCCCCACACACTCCATATCCGAGTAAGCATTAAACACGTCTTCACGTTCCAGACATCATTTCTTCCTCTAATTCAAGCAACACCCGCTCCATACACTGCGAAAACTGAAATCTAAGTAAGATGAAATATCTCAAATAAGGGTGATATTTGCTTATTTTCTGTCTGATAAGATAATTCTTCTCACTAAGCAGATTTGATGTTAGAGTGTTTTACTTGTTTTAAGGGTTTTGGCCCTAAATGATGTCAGTAAGATATTACAGCTTGTTGCTGAGATTTGATGAGCTATATTGAGTAAAACATGCTTGAAACTAGAATATCAACTGTAGCAAAGCTGTGTCATCAACACTCACAAGTATAGAACTACTTTTTTTTAAAGTTGTCATTTCTTATTTCAAGAATGAAATAAAAAAATATTTGGACACAATTGTGTCTCATAATTAAAACAGATGGACTTTGCTGTTTTATTTTCAATGAAACAATAGAAAATACGTACTCATAAAGTAGTGCACTTGTTATTAGTGAGAATATACTTATTTTAAGGTATTTTTGGGTTCATTGAAGTTAGCTAAATTGACTTGTTTTGGAAAGTCTTGACAAGCCAAATGTTCTTGTTCTATTGGCAGATAATTTTGCTTACTTCAAATAAAATACCCCTAATTTTTGTATTTTTTTTTTCTTGTTTTTGAACACTGACTTTTCGCAGTGTCGTTATTGATATTTTATTAATGAGAGTTGCAGCATACTGGGCTACACATTCAGGTCTTTGCAATAGGGCTTATTATTATAGGGATTATTATAATAGTTCAAATCAGATTAATCACAGTTTTGAATTTAGATTAATCAGGATTAATCCCAAAGACAAACTTTATTGATCCACTAGGGAAATTGTTCCACACAGGATGGAAAGTGTAAGGATGGAAAGGATAATAGGTATAAAGTAGACCAAAACTGTACCGTAGTAGCAATATAAAATATAACATATACCGTATTTTTCGGAGTATAAGTCGCACCGGAGTATAAGTCGCACCGGCCGAAAATGCATGATAAAGAAGGAAAAAACATATATAAGTCGCACTGGAGTATAAGTCGCATTTTTGGGGGAAATGTATTTGATAAAAGCCAACACCAAGAATAGACATTTGAAAGGCAATTTAAAATGTCTAAAGAATAGTGAACAACAGGCTGAATAAGTGTACGTTATATGAGGCATAAATAACCAACTGGTATGTTAACATAACATATAATGGTAAGAGTCATTCAAATAACTATAACATATAGAACATGCTATACGTTTACCAAACTATCTGTCACTCCTAATCGCTAAATCCCATGAAATCTTATACGTCTAGTCTCTTACGTGAATGAGCTACATAATATTATTGGATATTTTACGGTAATGTGTTCATCATTTCACACATAAGTCGCTCCCGAGTATAAGTCGCACCCCCGGCCAAACTATTAAAAAAAACTGCGACTTATAGTCTGGAAAATACGGAATGTAATATTTACATATTATATATACAGTATATAATATATACAGATATATTATATTATTATAATGTATCGGGGATGTGTAGCTTGGTTGGTAGAGCGGCCGTGCCAGCAACTTGAGGGTTCCAGGTTTGATCCCCGCTTCCGCCATCCTCGTCGCTGCCGTTGTGTCCTTGGGCAAGGCACTTTACCCACCAGCTCCCATGCAGTGCCACCCACACTGGTTTAAATGTAACTTAGGTATTGGGTTTCACTATGTAAAAGCGCTTTGAGTCACTGGAGAAAAGCGCTATATGAATATAATTCACTTCACTTATTATATTATATTTTTGTATAATATATACAATATATAACAAATCCCAATTACCGTATTTTTCTGACCAAAAGTCGCAGTATTTTCATAGTTTGGCCGGAGGTGCGACTTATACTCATGAGCGACTTATGTGTGAAATTATTAACACATTAGCGTAAAATATCAAATAATATTATTTAGCTCATTCACGTAAGAGACTAGACACAGGGGTCACCAACCTTTTTAAAACCAAGAGCTACTTCTTGGGTGCTGATTAATGCGAAGGGCTACCAGTTTGATACACACTTAAATAAATTGTCACAAATAGCCAATTTTCTGAATTTACCTTTAACTTTATGTTATTATTAATAATTAATGATATTTACACTTAATTGAACGATTTAAAAGAGGAGAAAACACGAAAAAAATGACAATAAAATTTTGATACATAGTTTACCTTTATTTCGACTCTTTAAAATTCAAAATTCAACCGAAAAAAAGAAGAGAAAAACTAGCTAATTCGAATCTTTTTGAAAAAATTTAAAAAATAATTTATGGAACATCATAAATAATTTTTCCTGATTAAGATTAATTTTAGAATTTTGATGACATGTTTTAAATAGGTTAAAATCCAATCTACACTTTGTTAGAATATATAACAAATTGGACCAAGCTATATTTCTAACAAAGACAAATCATTATTTCTTCTAGATTTTCCATAACAAAATTTTTAAAAGAAATTCAAAAGACTTTGAAATAAGATTTAAATTTGATTCTACAGATTTTCTAGATTTGCCAGAATATTTTTTTTGAATTTGAATCATAGTAAGTTTGAAGAAATATTTCACAAATATTCTTCGTCGAAAAAACAGAAGCTAAAATGAAGAATTAAATTAAAATGTATTTATTATTCTTTACAATAAAAAAATAAATTTACTTGAACATTGATTTAAATTGTCAGGAAAGAAGAGGAAGGGATTTAAAAGGTAAAAAGGTACATGTGCTTAAAAATCCTAAAATCATTTTTAGGGTTGTATTTTTTCTCTAAAATTGTCTTTCTGAAAGTTATAAGAAGCAAAGTAAAGAAATTAATGAATTTATTTAAACAAGTGAAGACCAAGTCTTTAAAATATTTTCTTGGATTTTTAAATTCTATTTGAGTTTTGTCTCTCTTAGAATTAAAAATGTCGGGCAAAGCGAGTCCAGCTTGCTAGTAAATAAATACAATTTAAAAAATAGAGGCAGCTCACTGGTAAGTGCTGCTATTTGAGCTATTTTTAGAACAGGCCAGCGGGCTACTCATCTGGTCCTTACGGGCTACCTGGTGCCCGCGGGCACCGCGTTGGTGACCCCTGGACTAGACGTATAAGATTTCATGGGATTTAGCGATTAGGAGTGACAGATTGTTCGGTAAACGTATAGCATGTTCTATATGTTATAGTTATTTGAATGACTCTTACCATAATATGTTACGTTAACATACCAGTTGGTTATTTATGCCTCATATAACGTACACTTATTCAGCCTGTTGTTCACTAGTCTTTATTTATTTTAAATTGCCTTTCAAATGTCTATTCTTGCTGTTGGCTTTTATCAAATACATTTCCCCCCCAAAAATGCGACTTATACTCCAGTGCGACTTATATATGTTTTTGTCCTTTATTATGCATTTTCGGCCGGTGCGACTTATACTCCGAAAAATACAGTACATATATTAATAAAACAATAGTACATATACAACACACACAAACAGGCTAAAAAAACATTATTATAGCAACAGTGGTCATTTTCCATTCCACTGGCCTGTGTTATACATGCCAATCAATAATAATATTGCATTATTAAACACCGTATTTCACACGCAGACTAATCCGTGGCTGCTTTGTTGCCACTGTGCACGTCTCGCTATAGTGGCTTCTTTTTTTTGTTTTTGTTTGTTAAACAGTGGCATTCCCCTGAGGATGTATAGCCGGACGGTTTGTGGCACCTCCCCGAGCAGGATTACATTAATCAAAGTATTTATTTCCCTCGGGGAGCCGGGCGCAAATCACTCCAAATCCCCAGTAAAATTGGATAACAGAGGAGCGGGCACCCAGGCTAAACCTCTCGCACACTTTTTTTTTGTTCTTGTTGTTTTTTTTGTTTTTTTGGTCCATTCCACCAACTTAATGGATCTAGTTCTATCTAACCTGCAGCCGCATATAACGGCGAGGGGCCAGGTAGAAGTCTGGAGGCCTAAAAAGAAGACCATAATTGGATAGAAATGCAGGTGGAGTAAAAAAAACCAAAGAGCAACATGATAAAAGTAAGTGTGGATGTGTTAAGAATAAAAGTTGTTGTGTGATTTCTGGTCAAGGCTGCCTGCAGGCCTGAAGCCAGGAAAAAAAGAGTCTTCGGAGTCTCCTGCCATGCTAAATCTGCTCAGCGTGACCCCAGGAAAACAAAGCGAATAAAAGCAAACAACTAACTGCTCGGTAATGACATGCAATGTTTTGCCAACAGCGGCATTTGCTAATAAATCTGGAAAGGTTTACAGGCAAGCTGCTGCTACTCAGGCAATACATGCAACAATCCCAAAATGCTGCCTATTACAGGTAGGGATGATGTTTGATGAGAAATTATTGAGTTCGAGCCCATTATCGAATCCTCTTATCGAACCGATTCCTTATCGATTCTATGGAAAAAAACACACAATATTTGGTTTAACAAAAGCTCACTTTTATTTTATAAGAAAAAATAAATAAATAAATCAATAAATATTGACTGTTTCCCCCCTAAAAAAATAAAACAAAATAAATATTGACTGTTGTTACCCAAAGTATATTAAGTGGGATTTTTCAGAAAAACAAATATATACAGTAACACAAAAACAACCTGTCTCTGTGATCACTATAGGTGAATAAATAATAATATAGTGTTACATAAAATCAGTCCCTTGGGCACAAAACTGAAAATAATACAGCTCTCCAAAAAGTGCACTTCTGCTGATATTGGAACATACTAACTACACACACCATGACACTAAGAACGCCACAGTCATCAATCAACAATTGTTCTCCCAAAAAATTAGCATGCCTGCTTTTTAAGGTAGGGATGATGTTTGATAAGAAATTATCGAGTTCTAGCCCATTATCGAATCCTCTTATCGAACAGATTCCTTATCGATTCTCTTATCGAATCCAGATAGGTTGTTGTATATGGAAAAAAACACACAATATTTGGTTTAACAAAAGCTCACTTTTATTTTATAAGAAAACAATAAAAAAATAAATAAAACAATTAATATTGACTGTTACCCCCCTAAAAAAAAAAAAAAAAAAATATTGACTGTTGTTACCCAAAGTATATTAAGTGGGATTTTTCAGAAAAACAAATATATACCGTAACACAAAAACAACCTGTCTCTGTGATCACTATAGGTGTATACATAATAATATAGTGTTAAATAAAATCAGTCCCTTGGGCACAAAACTGAAAATAATACAGCTCTCCAAAAAGTGCACTTCTGCTGCTATTGGAACATACTAACTACACACACTATGACACTAAGAACGCCACAGTCATCAATCAACAATTGTTCTTCCAAAAAATTAGCATGCCTGCTTTTTCAGGTAGGGATGATGTTTGATAAGAAATTATCGAGTTCGAGCCCATTATCGAATCCCCTTATCGAACAGATTCCTTATCGATTCTCTTATCGAATCCAGATAGGTTGTTGTATATGGAAAAAAACACACAATATTTGGTTTAACAAAAGCTCACTTTTATTTTATAAGAAAAAAATAAAAATAAAATAAATAAATAAATATTGACTGTTACCCCCCCTAAAAAAATAAAATAAAATAAATATTGACTGTTGTTACCCAAAGTATATTAAGTGGGATTTTACAGAGAAACAAATATATACAGTAACACAAAAACAACCTGTCTCTGTGATCACTATAGGTGTATAAATAATAATATAGTGTTAAATAAAATCAGTCCCTTGGGCACAAAACTGAAAAATAATACAGCTCTCCAAAAAGTGCACTTCTGCTGCTATTGGAACATACTAACTACACACACTATGACACTAAGAACGCCACAGTCATCCATCAACAATTCTTCTTCCAAAAAATTAGCATGCCTGCTTTTTCAGGTAGGGATGATGTTTGATAAGAAATTATCGAGTTCGAGCCCATTATCGAATCCCCTTATCGAACAGATTCCTTATCGATTCTCTTATCGAATCCAGGTAGGTTGTTGTATATGGAAAAAAACACACAATATTTGGTTTAACAAAAGCTCACTTTTATTTTATAAGAAAAAAATAAAATAAAATAAATAACTAAATATTGACTGTTACCCCCCCTAAAAGAATAAAACAAAATAAATATTGACTGTTGTTACCCAAAGTATATTAAGTGGGATTTTTCAGAAAAACAAATATACACAGTAACACAAAAACAACCTGTCTCTGTGATCACTATAGGTGTATAAATAATAATATAGTGTTAAATAAAATCAGTCCCTTGGGCACAAAACTGAAAATAATACAGCTCTCCAAAAAGTGCACTTCTGCTGCTATTGGAACATACTAACTACACACACTATGACACTAAGAACGCCACAGTCATCAATCAACAATTGTTCTTCCAAAAAATTAGCATGCCTGCTTTTTCAGGTAGGGATGATGTTTGATAAGAAATTATCGAGTTCGAGCCCATTATCGAATCCCCTTATCGAACAGATTCCTTATCGATTCTCTTATCAAATCCAGGTAGGTTGTTGTATATGGAAAAAAACACACAATATTTGGTTTAACAAAAGCTCACTTTTATTTTATAAGAAAACAATTAAAATAAAATAAATAAATAAATATTGACTGTTACCCCCCTAAAAAAATAAAATAAAATAAATATTGACTGTTGTTACCCAAAGTATATTAAGTGGGATTTTCCAGAAAAACAAATATATACAGTAACACAAAAACAACCTGTCTCTGTGATCACTATAGGTGTATAAATAATAATATAGTGTTAAATAAAATCAGTCCCTTGGGCACAAAACTGAAAAATAATACAGCTCTCCAAAAAGTGCACTTCTGCTGCTATTGGAACATACTAACTACACACACTATGACACTAAGAACGCCACAGTCATCAATCAACAATTCTTCTTCCAAAAAATTAGCATGCCTGCTTTTTCAGGTAGGGATGATGTTTGATAAGAAATTATCGAGTTCGAGCCCATTATCGAATCCTCTTATCGAACAGATTCCTTATCGATTCTCTTATCGAATCCAGATAGGTTGTTGTATATGGAAAAAAACACACAATATTTGGTTTGACAAAAGCTCACTTCTTTTTATAAGAAAAAAATTAAATTAAATAAATAAATAAATATTGACTGTTACCCCCCCTAAAAAAATAAAATAAAAATAAATATTGACTGTTGTTACCCAAAGTATATTAAGTGGGATTTTTCAGAAAAACAAATATATACCGTAACACAAAAACAACCTGTCTCTGTGATCACTATAGGTGTATAAATAATAATATAGTGTTAAATAAAATCAGTCCCTTGGGCACAAAACTGAAAATAATACAGCTCTCCAAAAAGTGCACTTCTGCTGCTATTGGAACAGACTAACTACACACACTATGACACTAAAAACGCCACAGTCATCCATCAACAATTCTTCTTCCAAAAAATTAGCATGCCTGCTTTTTCAGGTAGGGATGATGTTTGATAAGAAATTATCGAGTTCGAGCCCATTATCGAATCCTCTTATCGAACAGATTCCTTATCGATTCTCTTATCGAATCCAGATAGGTTGTTGTATATGGAAAAACACACACAATATTTGGTTTGACAAAAGCTCACTTCTTTTTATAAGAAAAAAATAAAATAAAATAAATAAATAAATATTGACTGTTACCCCCCTAAAAAAATAAAATAAAATAAATATTGACTGTTGTTACCCAAAGTATATTAAGTGGGATTTTTCAGAAAAACAAATATATACAGTAACACAAAACAACCTGTCTCTGTGATCACTATAGGTGTATAAATAATAATATAGTGTTAAATAAAATCAGTCCCTTGGGCACAAAACTGAAAATAATACAGCTCTCCAAAAAGTGCACTTCTGCTGCTATTGGAACATACTAGCTACACACACTATGACACTAAGAACGCCACAGTCATCAATCAACAATTCTTCTTCCAAAAAATTAGCATGTCTGCTTTTTCAGGATCAAGTCTGACCCGCTCTTTGCTAATCGTGTCGCCAACGGTGGAAAAAAAACATGTTCACTTGACGTGGAACTAGCTTGGACACACAGATAGGTTTGACGACATCCTCCTCCAGTCTGTATCTAAACCTTCTGGGGTCCATTAGTGTGGCCTCCTCCAGGAATGACTGCAGGTCCTTGTCCTGGAAGGAAAATGAGGGACAGACACAGCATAGAATTAGGGGGGAAATTAGCTGAATGTGAAGAATAGGGTGTCTGTTATTAAGTCTTTAGCATTAGTATGTGGGATTAAATGATGGACTGGATTAAGTAATTAAGTTAAACATTCTACTGATATGATCCAGGTTGTTCAAATTAATAGTGCTTACTAAGTACAAAGAAGAATTATGAGAAATACTTTCAACCTTATTGAAAATAAGATATTCTTCATCTCAGTATATTGATAATGACTGAATTAATTAATTACATATTACAAAACTGTTGTATACACTAATTCCCAGATGTTATTTTATTATAAAAAGGTCAGTAAATGATGTATATACCATACCATACCATATTTGTAAACGCTCTGAAGTGGGGAAAGGGGTAGGATTAAATAAGCTTTACTTCTTCCTACTCCTTTTCGGACATGATGTAAAGTGAAATGATATGAAACTGTGATGTGTTATGCTGTAAGTGTGTTCATGCTTGAAATAAACTAAAGAAAGAAAGAAAGCACTAGTTTCTTAGACAGACCTGCAAACTCTGGAGCGGTGTAGGCTACAAGATACCGTTAACGTTATCAGACACATACAAAAAGGCTAATGTTAACGTTACCGTTAGCCACTGACTATGCTTAGGTAACGTTAGTCTAGCTAACATTACTGCCGTCCTGGTTGACATAAGAAGTAACCTTATTTTAGCCTAAAGGCTACAAGTGAGCAAATATGGAAATTAACCGGCAACAGTTAACGTTAGTTACTCACCAGCACTATCATTGGAGCTGAGACTGCAGGTTGAAGCAGAGGAAGAGGGGCGTCCTTCATCATCTCTTCTGCTTCTCCACGTGTCGAAGACACGACACGGTTCTCGAACGTTCAGGTTCCCTTACATGAGAGCGAAGCCTGGCAATAATTGCATATTGCCGTTTCCTTGTCGTATTTTTTTTGTAAAATGAAGCCATGCCTTGAGGCGTTTTTTACGGTCCATTATTTTTGCTGCTTCTGTGACATCACAGGAAATGACGTAGCTCAGTCTAATGACTGAGCTACGTCATTTCCTGCGATGTCCCACAGGGCATTTCCTGTGGGACGGGATTCGTTCCGAGGGATTCGAATAAAAAAACAACTCTTTTTCTTTACTAAAGTGGCCTCGATAACGGGAACCGATTCTCAAAAAGGGATTCGAGTCCATGGAATCGGTTCTTTTCTTATCGAACAACCGGGAGAACCGGTTTCGAACATCGTCCCTAATTACAGGTAATGCAAATAAAACACTCGTTTATTTTTATTGTGGCATTTGAGAAAAACACACACCCTGTAAATTCTGCAACACCTGATTCAACCACATAATGTAAGACCTTCCATTTTATACCGCTGCTGCCGCCGCCATGTTTGCTACGATGTTTTGAAACGGGGTATAGCAAGGAGCACGCCGGACAAGCTGCAGACCGGCCCGCCTGGCTCCGCTCGTGATACAGTACGGCGCAGCGGTTGACACTTGCTATTCATACACGAGCTTGTGTGGTCACGTTCAAGCAGCCGAAGGGGAGCCTTTATTCATGCAGGCATTATGCACGCTGGACGCTTATGGCACCTCTCGCTGTTGCTGTGCAGTCAGGCCCATTTGTTGGGAAATGGCTTTACATACATCTTCTGCTACATGACTCAAAGTCACAGACGCACACACACACAAACACTTGTATTTGTTACCTTTTTGAGACCTCCGAAAAAAACCTCCTTCGGACCACCCTTTCTAGATATATAAGGACTTGTATTTACAACATTAATAATATATACATACTATGCAAGTATAAAAAAGCCCGTTGTGAAAAATGAGTTGGAATTTCACAATAAAAAGGTCACAATTTCACAAGAAAAACTTGGAATTTTGGCGGCGTTAGAACAAAAGTCGTAATTTTACTTAGCGCAAGTCAACATTTTACAAGAAAAACTGAACGTTTGTGCAATATTATGATAAAAGTTGGAATTTTACTCGATAACAGTCGCAATTTCACAAGAAAAGCTTAGCGTAATTTTACTCGACAAAAGTCACCATTTTATAAGAAAACTTAAACATTTTGGCAATATTATAATAATAATCGGAATTTTTCTTGGCAAAAAAATGACAGAGGTCATCATTTTACTCCAAAAATGTCACTATTTTACAAGAACAACAAAAAAAAAATAGCAATATTGCGATAAAAGTCAGAATTTTATATGACAAATGTCACCATTTTGCAATAATTAAGTAACAATTTGACATCAAAAAAGTCATAATTTTAAGAGAAAATATTGTAATATTACAGAAACAGAAAGAATATTAGAAATTGTTCCCATTTTTATAAGAAAGAAGTCGACACATTGTGAGAAAAAGACTGCTTTTTTAAATTGTTTTTAATTTTTTTGCTTGTAATTGGTTTTTAATCTTCATTAATTACTTCAAGTTATTACAGTATGTCTCGATATACATATTTACTTTTTTATTTAAATATAATTTTGGCCAAAGGGGGTGCACTTCAATTTCTTAAACACACTTGTTGTTTCATATGTTGACCAGAGGGGGAGCACTTTTAAACCCGACATACAGTCAATTTGGAAAAAATCTCTTCTTTTTGGGACCACCCTAATTTTGATAGATTTCACCACCAGGGGTGCAAATGAGACATTCTCTATTAGATGCGATGGTTTTCCGTATTGGGACCATGATTTATGTCCTAACTTGTTCACACCTCCTCATATGGAAGGCACATTTCCTTGTTGATGTCCCAAGAAGGGTAGTAATACAAGAACACACACACACACACACACACACACACACACACACACACACACACACACACACACACACACACACACACACACACACACACGCTTGTATTTGTTACCGTCTTGAGACCTCCGAAAAATACCTCTTTAGGACCACCCTTTCTAGATATATAAAGATGTGTATTTACAACATTAACAATTTATACATACTATGCAAATATAAAAAAGCTTGTTGTGAAAAATGAGTTGGAATTTAACAAGAAAAAGGTCACAATTTCACAAGAAAAACTTGGAATTTTGGCGGTGTTAGAACAAAAGTCGGAATTTTACTCAGCACAAGTCAACATTTTACAATAAAAACTGAACATTTGTGCAATATTATGATAAAAGTTGGAATTTTACTCAATAACAGTCGCAATTTCACAAGAAAAGCTTAACATTTTGGCAATTTTATGAAAAGAGTCGTAATTTTACTCGACAAAAGTCACAATTTTATAAGAAATTTGAACATTTTGGCAATATTATAATAATAATCTGAATTTTTCTTGGCAAAACAATAACAGAGGTCATCATTTTACTCGAAAAATTTCACTATTTTACAAGAACAACAAAAAAAAATTGGCAATATTGCGACAAAAGTCTGAATTTTTTATGACAAATGTCACCATTTTGCAATAATTAAGTAATAATTTGACATCAAAAAAGTCACAATTTTAAGAGAAAATATTGTAATATTACAGAAACAGAAATAATATGAGCAATTGTTCCCATTTTTATAAGAAAGAAGTCGACACATTGTGAGAAAAAGACTGCTTTTAGTTGTTGTTTTTTAAATTTTTTGTTAGTAATTGGTTTTTAATCTTATGAGTAAATATGTCTCTATATACATATTTACTTTTTTTTTTTTAAATATAATTTTGGCCAAAGGGGGTGCACTTCAATTTCTTAAACACACTTGTTGTTTCATATGTTGACCAGAGGGGGAGCACTTTTAATTTTACCCAATAACAGTCGCAATTTTACAAGAAAAGCTTACAATGTTGGCAGTTTTAGGAAAAGAGTCGTAATTCTACTAGACAAAAGTCACAATTTGATAAGAAGACTTTAAAATGTTGGCAATATTATAATGATAATCAGGATTTTACTTGGCAAAATTATGACAAAAGTCATTGTTTTACTCGAACAACAAAAATGGCGACATTGTGATAAAAGTCAGAATTTTATATGACAAATGTCACCATTTTGCATTAAAAAGTAATATTTTTTTATTTAAAAAGTCATAATTATACGAGAAAATATTGCAATATTAGAGAAACAGAAAGAATATGAGAAATTGTTCCCAATTTTATAAGAAAAAAGTTGACACATTGTAAGAAAAAGACTGCTTTTAGTAAACAGTAAAAAGTTTAGAAATGGTAAAAGTTAGAAAAATGGCCCGAGAAACCTGGAATTCTGGGAAATCTGTGAATTTTTGGAATTTGTCAAGGGAAAGCCCACGATTCCCGAATAGGCTGAACAGTTTGAAGTAGGAACGGTTTGAATTGGGTGAAAAATGTGGAAGGTAGAACACGTCAAAATCTGGAGAATAATAATAATAATAATAAATAGATGAATTTTGGTGTAGAAAACCATACACAACTAGATGAGGCAATTCCCGAAGGAATTGCGTGTGGATGCTCCAATGCTGAAGTTAAACTGAAATCCTGGAATTGTTTTAGAATTGTTGAAGTAGAGCACACAATTCCTCAACAGGCTAATTATTTTGAAGTTGGAACGGTTTGAATCAGATGAAAAATGTGGGCATTGTGGAACTCTGAAGAATGTCTCATTGATTTCAATAGGAATTTCTCCAAAAATTGGGAATTCCGGGTAAAGCGGGAATTTTTTTGAAAATGGTAAAAAAAACAAAACTGGAATGGTCTGAATGACTTGAAATGGTTGGTGTTGACATTTTTCAAATCGGTCGAGAAATGTTTAAGTAGTAACATGTTGAATTGAGAAATGGTATTAGGGAATTCCTGGAATTTCAGAAAAACCTGGAATTTTTCCAGTTCAAAAAACAACTTCGATTTTTGTTCTGATTAAGAGGAATGTTTTGATGGTGGAACGGTTTAAGTGGGTTGAAAAATGTGGAAGGAGTAGTTGTCAGAACAAAGGGTGGAAATAGGGCTTTGGATAACTACAAATTCTGGAAAATCCTGGAATTTTTTAGAACTTGGAAAACATTTTTTTTAAACTACCTGGATGGTGGAATGTGTTCAAGGTGGAATGGTTTGAATGGGTTGAAAAGTGTGGAAATGGTGAAAGTTAGAAAAATGGCCAATTCATTTTGAATGGGAAAAATGTCCCGGGAAACCTGGAATTCTGGGAAATTCGGGATTTCTTTTAAAATGGTAAAAAAACAAAACTGGAATGGTCTGAATGAGTTGAAATGGTTGGTGTTGAAATTTTTCAAATCGGTGGAGAAATGTTGAAGTAGTAACATGTTAAATTGAGAAATGGTATTAGGGAATTCCTGGAATTTCGGGAAAACCGGGAATTTTTCCAGTTCAAAAAACAACTTTGTTTTTTGTCCTGATTATGTGGAATGTTTTGACGGTGGAACGGTTGAAATGCGTTGAAAAATGTGGAAGGAGTTGTGGCCAGAACAAAGGGTGGAAATAGGGCTTTGGAAAACTAGGAATTCTGGAAAATCCTGGAATTTTTTTTGACTTGTAGAAAGGGTAGTTTAAATTTACCGGTTGGTGGAATGTGTTGAAGGTGAAATGGTATGAATAGGTTGAAAAATGTGCAAATGGTGAAAGTTAGAAATATGGCCAATTCATTTTGAATGGGAAAAATGTCCCGGAAAACCGGGAATTTGGGGAAATCTGGGAATTTTGGGAATTTGTCAAGGGAAAGCCCACGATTCCAGAATAGGCTGAACAGTTTGATGTTGGAACGGTTTGAATTGGGTGAAAAATGTGGAAGGTAGAACGCGTCAAAATCTGTAGAAGAATAATAATAATAACAAATAGATGCATTTTGGTGTAGAAAACCATACACAACCTGATTAAGAGGAATTTTTTGATGGTGGAACAGTTGAAGTGGGTTGAAAAATGGGGGAGAAGTAGTCGTCCGAAAAAAGGGTGGAAATAGAGCTTTGGAAAACTAGGAATTCTGTAAAATCCTGGAATGTTTTTTAACTTGGAAAAAAAATTGTTTCAATTACCTGGATGGTGGAATGTGTTCAAGGTGGAATGGTTTGAATGGGTTGAAAAGTGTGGAAATGGTGAAAGTTAGAAAAATGGCCAATTCATTTTGAATGGGAAAAATGTCCCGGAAAACCTGGAATTCTGGGAAATTCAGGAATTTTTTGAAAATGGTAAAAAAAAATAAATGGAATGGTCTGAATGAGTTGAAATGGTTGGTGTTGAAATTTTTTAAATCGGTGGAGAAATGTTGAAGTAGTAATATGTTGAATTGAGAAATGGTATTAGGGAATTCCTGGAATTTCTGAAAAACCGGGAATTTTTCCAGTTCAAAAAACAACTTAGATTTTTGTCCTGATTAAGAGGAATGTTTTGACGGTGGAACGGTTGAAGTGGGTTGAAAATGTGGGAGAAGTAGTCGTCAGAATAAAGGGTGGAAATAGGGTTTTGGAAAGCTAGGAATTCTGGAAAATCCTGGAATTATTTAGAACTTGGGAAAAAAACGTTTAAATTACCTGAATGGTGGAATGTGTTCAAGGTGGAATGGTTTGAATGGGTTGAAACGTGTGGAAATGGTGAAAGTTAGAAAAATGGCCAATTCAATTTGAATGTGGAAAAATGTCCCGGGAAACCTGGAATTCTGGGAAATTCAGGAATTTTTTGAAAATGGTAAAAAAAAAACTGGAATGGTCTGAATTAGTTGAAATGGTTGGTGTTGAAATTTTTCAAATCGGTGAAGAAATGTTGAAGTAGTAACATGTTGAATTGAGAAATGGTATTAGGGAATTCCTGAAATTTCGGGGAAACCGGGAATTTTTCCAGTTAAAAAAACAACATTGTTTTTTGTCCTGATTATGTGGAATGTTTTGACGGTGGAACGGTTGAAATACCTTGAAAAATTTGGAAGGAGTTGTCGTCAGAACAAAGGGTGGAAATAGGGCTTTGGAAAACTAGGAATTCTGGAAAATCCTGGAATTTTTTTTTAACTTGGAGAAAGGGTAGTTTAAATGTACAGGTTGGTGGAATGTGTCGAAGGTGAAATGGTATGAATAGGTTGAAAAATGTGCAAATGGTGAAAATTTGAAATATGGCCAATTCATTTTAAATGGGAAAAATGTCCCGGAAAACCGGGAATTTGGCAAAATCTGTGAATTTGTGGAATTTGTCAAGGGAAAGCCCTCGATTCCCGAATAGGCTGAACAGTTTGATGTTGGAACG
Organism: Entelurus aequoreus; assembly: GCF_033978785.1. Taxonomy (NCBI): domain Eukaryota; kingdom Metazoa; phylum Chordata; class Actinopteri; order Syngnathiformes; family Syngnathidae; genus Entelurus; species Entelurus aequoreus. Next base: position 97,899,103 of record NC_084731.1, read on the forward strand.
GTTTGAATCGGTTGAAAAATGTGGAAATGGTGAACATTTGAAAAATGGCTAATTCATTTTAAATGGGAAAAATGTCCCGGAAAACCTGGAAATCTGGGAAATCTGGGAATTTTTGGTATTTTTGAAGGGAAAGCCCACGATTCCCGAATAGGTTGAACAGTTTGAAGTTGGAACGGTTTGAATCGGGTGAAAAATGTGGAAGGTAAAGAGCGCCAAAATCTGGAAGAGAAGAAGTAGAGGAATAATAATAAATACCGTAATTTCCGGACTATAAGCCGCTACTTTTTCCCCTCGTTCTGGTCCCTGCGGCTTATACAAGGGTGCGGCTTATTTACGGCCTGTTCTTCTCCGACACCGACAAAGAGGATTTCGGTGGTTTTAGTACGCAGGAGGAAGACGATGACACAATGATTAAAGACTGACTTTTCATAGGCTGGTTATTTTGATAACGTACAGGCGAGCACTTTGTATTACTTTGCACCGTTGTATTATTTGTACTCTGCACGAATGCTGTTCGCCATGTCAAAGATGTGAAAGTTTGATTGAATGATTGAAAGATTTATTGTTAATAAATGGGACGCTTTGCGTTCCCAAACAGTCATCTCTGTCCCGACAATCCCCTCCGTGGTAGCAGGAACCCCTATATCAGGGGTCACCAACGCGGTGCCCGCGGGCACCAGGTAGCCCGTAAGGACCAGATGAGTAGCCCGCTGGCCTGTTCTAAAAATATCTCAAGTAGCAGCACTTACCAGTGAGCTGCCTCTATTTTTTAAATTTTATTTATTTACTAGCAAGCTGGTCTCGCTTTGCTCGACATTTTTAATTTCTAAGAGAGACAAAACTCAAATAGAATTTGAAAATCCAAGAAAATATTTTAAAGACTTGGTTTTCACTAACTGACAAAGAAACAGATAACAGATTTGGTGTCCAGTTCAAAGTGTGACATGATTTATTTAAAAATTTGAGAGTTGACTTTTGTATTTTACATGAGTTATTATTTGTACAAACATGGTGCAAAGTAATTTGTAATGATTTGTTCAAAAATGCTAGTGGCAAGCTAGTTAAAATGGGATATTGTGATTTCACAAGACTGTCTTAGAAGTGATCATTTGAAAATGTTCAATTTGAAAAATGTGCACTTAGAGAAAATATAAAAATAAAGTGTTGCATATTGATATTTATCTGTATATATTTATTGTGAGAAATCATTAAGATGATCAGTGATTCCACAAAGATAAATATCATTAATTATTAATAATAACATAGAGTTAAAGGTAAATTGAGCAAATTGGCTATTTCTGGCAATTTATTTAAGTGTGTATCAAACTGGTAGCCCTTCGCATTAATCACTACCCAAGAAGTAGCTCTTGGTTTCAAAAAGGTTGGTGACCCTTGCCCTATATACTACGGTAATTACACATCAAAACCCTGCGGCTTATAGTCGGGTGCGGCTTATATATGGAGCAATCTGTATTTTCCCCTAAATTTAGCTGGTGCGGCTTATAGTCAGGTGCGGCTTATATATGGAGCAATCTGTATTTTCCCCTAAATTTAGCTGGTGCGGCTTATAGTCAGGTGCGGCTTATAGTCCGGAAATTACGGTAGATGAATTTTAGTGTAGAAAAGCATATGTAATGCTTTGGAGCATTCACACAATAAATAACCCCAACCCCAACCCTAACCCTAGCTAGCTGCACGCATCTTTTCAAAGCTCGACCATTGCATTAAAAAAATAAATACAAATGCTCCAAAAGTTGAAGTCGCTATGTACTCCCCAGAGCAGCTGCTGGTCCAATGCAGGCCCATAATCAGGTCCAAGCCTGGAAGCCTTGCAGCGGCACAAAAGCAGCTTTGAAAGCAGGGGCCGGGGGGAGTTGGGGGGCCGCGCATGTGGGTCGCAGGGCCTCTGAGCCGACACCCGTGGCACACGACCCACCAGTGGGGCCTCGGTGAGGACAGGGCGAGGGGGCGGTCCCAGGACCCACTCCGCCGGAGCGAGACTCTCCGGTTTGCGTTGCCACGGTCGCGCCGGCAGCAACACAGTAGAACTTTGTTGTTCGAGCGTGTCTGAGAATTGCCTCAGCGTGGATTGTCAAGTCAAATATCCGTCTGAGCATTTGGCTTTTTTCTTCTTCTTCACCATGCCAGGAAGGCTGTGTGTGAACATGCTGCAAATGTTGCGCCTGTTTTGGTGAGAAGTGTCTGCGAACCAGGATCATGTTACATCTGTGCTGAGGATTTGACTCCCACTTTCTGTCCTGGTATAAATAGTTTTCACAATTTTTCAAGCAGACGTGTCACTCGTCTGAACGGCGTTCGTCACGGCCGTGTGTCTGCAATTTGGGACAAACATTGTTTGCTTCCGAGGTGAAGTCGCGACTGTTTTTTTTGTGTGTGTTTGCAACTCGTATTGTCAAAATATGAGTTGTAATATTCTGCCGCTGTTGTCCGCAAATCAAATATTCCTCCTTTGCGGGACTAGAGGAGAGATAATTCGCTGTTATGTAAAACGAAGCCTCTGACTTGATATTCAGAGCTTACACACTGGTTCAGAAAAGGACGAACCCCTTATTTTTCATTGATTGATTGAGACTTTTATTAGTAGGTTGCACAGTGAAGTACATATTCCGTACAATTGACCACTAAATGGTAACACCCCAATACGTTTTTCAACTTGTTTAAGTCGGGGTCCGATTAAATTGATTCACGATACAGATATATACTATCATATATACTATCATCATAATATAGTCATCACACAAGATAATCACATTGAATTATTTACATTATTTACAATCAGGGGTGTTGAGGGGGTGGGGGTAGGATATGGACAGCAAGTAGTGGACATAGAAGAGAGAGAGAGAGAGAGAGAGAGAGAGAGAGAGAGAGAGAGAGAGAGAGAGAGAGAGAGAGAGAGAGAGAGAGAGAGAGAGAGAGAGAGAGAGATCAGAAGGCATAAGAAAAAGTATCTGCATTTGATTGTTTACATTTGATTATTAGCAATCCGGGGAGGGTGTTAGTTTAGGGTTGTAGCTGCCTGGAGGTGAACTTTTATTGCGGTTTTGAAGGAGGATAGAGATGCCCTTTCTTTTATACCTGTTGGGAGCGCATTCCACATTGATGTGGCATAGAAAGAGAATGAGTTAAGACCTTTGTTAGATTAGAATCTGGGTTTAACGTGGTTAGTGGAGCTCCCCCTGGTGTTGTGGTTATGGCGGTCATTTACGTTAAGGAAGTAGTTTGACATGTACTTCGCTATCAGGGAGGTGTAGCGGATTTTATAGACTAGGCTCAGTGCAAGTTGTTTAACTCTGTCCTCCACCTTGAGCCAGCCCACTTTAGAGAAGTGGGTAGGGGTGAGGTGGGATCTGGGGTGGAGGTCTAGAAGTAACCTGACTAGCTTGTTCTGAGATGTTTGGAGTTTAGATTTGAGGGTTTTGGAGGTGCTAGGGTACCAGGAGGTGCATGCGTAATCGAAAAAGGGTTGAACGAGAGTTCCCGCCAGAAACCTCAAGGTGCTTTTGTTGACCAGAGAGGAGATTCTGTAGAGAAATCTCGCTCGTTGGTTAACCTTTCTGATTACCTTGGTTGCCATTTTATCACAGGAGAGGTTAGCCTCTAGAATGGAACCTAGGTAGGTGACCTCATCTTTCCTGGTGATAACAATTTGAGTTATTTTAACTCAACATTTTGGGTTAATTTTTTCAACCCAACTTTTGCGTTGAATTATGATGAGTTATGATAGTTTGGTTGGGAATAACCCAACATTGAGTTAGCATAACTCAACTTTTGGGTTAAATAATTCAACGCAAAAGATGGGTTGAGAAAATTAACCCAAAATGGTGAGTTAAAATAACTAAAATAAGGGGTTTGTCCTTTTCTGAACCAGCAGTTTGGTTAAAATTGGGTTATTTTTTAACCCAACATTTTTTTGTGTGTGCACACTAAAAAATACTGCGTTATTTTGATAACCCGATTTATGAGTTTCTAGTGTTGGGTTCAATTTTGGAGTTATTTTTATGAATAGCAATCCATTTTTTTGGTTTTAAGGGTATTATTTTAACTCAATTTCTGGGTTTTCAAAATTATGAACCAGGTTGTTTCTCAACGAGTAACGCATTTTTGGGTAAAAGGCTTTTTTTTTCTTTTTTTTCTTTTTTTTTCTTTTTATTTTTTATGAAAAAGGGTTAGGGTTAACCTAACCCTAACCCTTTTTTCTTGAAGGGAATTTTATTACGGATTAATCTCATTAACATTATTTACAATCACCAAGCATTGAGTTAGCATAACTCAACTTTTGGGTTAAATACATTCAACCCAATAGTTTGGTTGGGAATAACCCAACATTAAGTTTTTGGTTCATAATTTTGAAAACCCAGAAATTGAATTAAAATAATACCCTTATAACCCCAAAAATTGATTGCTATTCATAAAAATAACTGCAAAATTTAACCCAACACTAGCAACTCATAAATCTGGTTATCGAAATAACCCAGTATTTTTTAGTGTGCACACACAAAAAAATGTTGGATTAAAAAATAACCCAATTTTAACCCAACTGCTGGTTCAGAAAAGGACGAACCCCTTATTTGAGTTATTTTAACTCAACATTTTGGGTTAATTTTTTCAACCCAACTTTTGCGTTGAATTATTTAACCCAAAAGTTGAGTTATTCTAAGTCAATGTTGGGTTATTCCCAACCAAACTATTGGGTTGAATTATTTAACCCAAACACTGAGTTATGGTAACTCAATGTTGGGTGATTGTAAATAATGTTAATGAGAAAAACCATAATAAAATTCCCTTCAAGGAAAAAGTAACTTTTTAATAATTAAAAAAAAAAACGCCTTTTACCCAAAAATGTGTTACTCGTTGAAAAACAACCTGGTTCATAATTTTTAAAACCCAGCAATTGAGTAAAAATAATACCCTCATAATCCAAAAAATGGATTGCTATTCATAAAAATAACTCAAAATTGAACCCAACACTAGCAGCTTATACATCGGGTTATCAAAATACCTCAGTATTGTTTAGTGTGCGCACACAAAAAAATGTTGGGTTAAAAAATAACCCAATTTTAACCCAACAGCTGGTTCAGAAAAGGACGAACCCCTCATTTGAGTTATTTTAACTCATCATTTTGGTTTAATTTTTTCAACCCAACTTTTGCGTTGAATTATTTAACCCAAAAGTTGGGTTATGCTAACTTAATGTTGGGTTATTCCCAACCAAACTATTGGGTTGAATTATTTAACCCAAACTTTGAGTTATGGTAACTCAATGTTGGGTGATTGTAATTAATGTTAATGAAATTAATCCATAATAAAATTCCCTTCAAGAAAAAAGTAACTTTTTATTAAATAAAAAAAAGCCTTTTACCCAAAAATGCGTTACTCGTTGAAAAACAACCTGGTTCATAATTTTGAAAACCCAGAAATTGACTTAAAATAATAACCTCATAATCCAAAAAATGGATTGCTATCCATAAAAATAACTCCAAAATGTAACCCAACACGAGCAACTCATACATCGGCTTATCAAAATAACCCAGCATTTTTTATTGTGCACACACCAAAAAATGTTGGGTTAAAAAATAACCTGGTTCAGAAAAGGACAAACCCCTTATTTGAGTTATTTATCATCTTGGGTTAATTTTTTCAACCCAAATTTTGCGTTGAATTATTTAACCCAAAAGTTGAGTTATGTTAACTCAATGTTGGTTGATTCATAACCCAACTATTGGGTTGAATTTATTCAACACAAAAGCTGAGTTATGCTCACTACAATTTTGGGTTAGTCCAAACCCAACTATTGGGTTGCGCAACTTAGCGCTCCTTGACCCAATAGTTGGTTAAAAATGATACATTTTACTGCTGGTTGGTCCTACTCCTTCCCAACTTCTGATCAAAATTATTTTCATTCCATTAAAACATACTCAAAAGCAAGATATGAGTGACATTTAAAAAAAATAAAAAAAATATTTTTTTAATTTTTAATTTTTTTACATATAAAATAAAAAAAATAAAATAAAAAAAAAAAAAAAAAAAAAAAAAAAAAAAATATATATATATATATATATATATATATATATATATATATATATATATATATATATATATATATTTTCCGCGTATGGTCTCTCAGGATGCAGACGGGACTCCGGAGGCAAGGTACAGGTAAGAAAATGATTTATTGTTCATAAATCATGCGAAATACAAACAAAAGAGCACCAGCGTGCTAATAGCACAGGAAGCAAACGTAATAGCGAACAAGAAAAGCTTAGCATGTAAACAGGCAAACAAAAAGGGGAAGTTAAGCTCAGGAATCAAATTAGTAGCCCTCGTAACTGTTGCGTGGAAGCACGAAAGGCAGGGAATAATTAGCTCTCTGATTAGTGCCCAGGAGCAGGTGAGCGTCCCGAACACTAATCAGAGGCAGGTGAAAACAATCTGCAGTCATGGCAACTAAAACACAAACCCAGGGGTGGTCAAAACAGGAACTGAGGGAGTCAAAACCTAAACAAACATGATCCATGACAATAGTAGTTCTATACAGCATGCTAAAATATTTTCATGTACATAAGATGTGTGATTGTAAATAATGTTCATGAGATTAATCCTTAATAAAATTCCCTTCAAGAAAAAAGTACCTTTTTAATTAACAACAATTAACAATAATATCATACCCCAAAATGCGTTCCTCATTGAAAAACAACCCACAAATGGTCCATAGTTTTGAAAACCCATAAATTGAGTAAGTCTAATACCCTTATAACACAAAAAATGGATTGCTCTTCATAAAAATAACTCCAAAATTGAACCCAACACTCGCAACTCATAAATTGGGTTATCAAAAAAAAAAAACAGCATTTTGTGGATGGTGACAGTGTCATGGCGGGTGTGCAACATCCCTGGTGTGTGTGTGTGTGTGTTTGCTGAGGACCTCTCGGATAAGCTGTGCACAAATCCTACCCCGAAAAGTGTGTAGTGCATGTCACTTAGTTTTCTCCTCCGTTGTTACGTAACGCCGCTCTGCTCTCCGAGTCGTCTGCCCTTCTTCAAATCTTGTACGCAAATAAAGACGTGGGAGAGTGTGGATCCTGCGGTTAAAGTCCCAACGATAGTCACACATACACTAAGTGTGGTGCAATTATCCTCTGAATTTGACCCATTCCCATGTTCCACCCCCTGGGAGGTGAGGAGTGAGCAGCAGCGGTGGCCGCGCCCGGGAATCATTAGGTGATTTAACCCCCAACTCCAACTGTTGATGCTGAGTGCCAAGCAGGGAGGTAATGGGTCCCATTTCTATAGACTTTGGTATGACTCGGCCGGGGTTTGAACTCACGACCTTCCAGTCTCAGTGGTTCTTAACCTTGTTTGAGGTACCGAACCCCACCAGCTTCACTGAACCCTTCTTTAGGGAAAATTGTTTAAAAAAAATGTATTTTTAATTCAAGACAAAGTTATATGTTTTTTTACGGGTGCACAAAATGAACCATTCAAAGAACACAACCAACACAGTGCATAAACTCACAACAAATTACACACCTGCAAACCAGATGGAAAATTAGAGGGAACATTGTTTGGGGGTATCCATAGTACGCCGATAGGGAGCAGTTTTTTTATTTTTATTATAGGAAGCAGTTTTCATTTACAAGATGAGTCGGGTGTGTCTCGACCGCCACGGCGGAGGCTCCACCGAACCCCTGAGGCCGACTCACCGAACCCCTAGGGTTCGATCGAACCACAAGGCCCACTGGGCAGGATTAGTTAGTCGCGCAGTCCCCCAATCGGCTGTCACTCAAACAAGTTTATCACACTTGCATCCAGTGGTTGATATGTTTGGGTGTGGCCTGTTGGTCATTTGTGGTAATTACATTGATACACACAATGTGATTGATAAGGTTGCTCATTAAGAGGATATTGAAAAACAGTGGTGTGCCGTCAGGGCCAGCAAAGCCTTCTCTGCTGGCCTAACATAACCAGAAATCATGATCATAATTAAAGATAAAATATTTTTTTTATTTACTTACCCTAAAGATCTAAAAGTATTCATATTCTCTTCATGTCATATTATTCTCGTTGTTTTTAGATTGTATCCAATCAGAATTCAGCTAGCTTAGGTTGCCATGCTGTACCAAATCTGCCCAGGGACTTCAGAATCAACAATGCGGGCGTCCGTGCACTGTAAGTGAACGGGGGACATAGAGTTGATAGACAGTTGCGATAGCCAATCAGATCACGAGTTGTTGTCAGTAAGGCCTTCTAGATGACCTCAAGTTGAACGTGACATTTACTCGTCCTGTGATTGGATACTCACCGGATGAATTTGAGAACTGTTGCATGCGACCAGTTTTCCTCTCAGGGAATAAAACACTGGTCAATCCCAAGTTCTTTTGGATGACATATATGCTAAGTAAGAAGGACCACCGAGACAGAATAGTACTTGGCCAAGTTTTACCAAAGCTTTAGGAGACCAGCCCTTACAACGACATAGAGTAGATGGACAGTTGCGATAGCCTATCAGATCACGAGTTGTTGTCAGTAAGGCCTTCTAGATGGCCTCAAGTTGAACGTGACATTTACTCGTCCTGTGATTGGATACTCCCCGGATGAATTTGAGAACTGTTGCGTGCGACCAGTCTTCTTCTCAGGGAATAAAACACACTGGTCAATCCCAAATTATTTTGGATGACATATATGCTGAGTAAGAAGGACCACCGAGACAGAATAGTACTTGGCCAAGTTTTACTAAAGCTTTAGGAGACCAGCCCTTACAACGACATAGAGTAGATGAACAGCTGCGATAGCCTATCAGATCACGAGTTGTTGTAAGTAAGGCCTTCTAGCTGGCCTCACGTTGAACGTGACATTTCGCGTCCTGTGATTGGATACTCACCGGATGAATTTGAGAACTGTTGCGTGCGACCAGTTTTCTTCTCAGGGAATAAAACACACTGGTCAATCCCAAATTATTTTGGATGACATAAATGCTGAGTAAGAAGGACCACCGAGACAGAATAGTACTTGGCCAAGTTTTACTAAAGCTTTAGGAGACCAGCCCTTACAATGACATAGAGTAGATGAACAGCTCAGGGAGTTTTTGCGTTTGCTCACACACATGAAAAATTAGAGGGAACATCGGTGCTGACCGGCATGGCCATGTGATCTCCTATCTCTTTGTCTCTTCTTCTTCCAGGGGAGCCACCACAGCACCCTCCTGACTCCACACAAACACCAAACTCTGTTCACCCGTCCCCCTCCCCACTATGCAGGCTTCTGTTGGTAAGCGCCGTGTGTGTGTGTGTGTGTTGCGTGCGGACGTGCTCTCAACCCCCACAAGTGAGAACGGACACGCCGTCTCCCCAGCTTCCGTTTCCCTCTGCACACCGACTGGTGGAGTATTGATGCTACAGGCTGTTTTCATTTGAGAGAAAGTATAAAAATATGCAAATGCTATTGTTGGAGCAAAGAGAGAGAGAGTGGAGGAAAAGGGATGGTGTGGCATGGGTGGTGGTTATTTTACACCCTGCCACCAAATCCAACCTGAAAGCACAAAAGCACATGCACTACCTGGAGAAAGACGCTTAAAGGCCTACTGAAAGCCACTACTAGCGACCACGCAGTCTGATAGTTTATATATCAATGATGAAATCTTAACATTGCAACACATGCCAATACGGCCGGGTTAACTTATAAAGTGACTTTTAAAATTTCCCGGGAAATATCCGGCTGAAACCTTGCGGTATGATGACGTATGCGCGTGACGAAGTCCGAGTAACGGAAGTTATGGTACCCTATACAATCCTATAGTAATCCTATACAAAAAGCTCTGTTTTCATTTCATAATTCCACAGTATTCTGGACATCTTTTGCAATTTGTTTAATGAACAATGAAGGCTGCAAAGAAGACAGTTGTAGGTGGGATCGGTGTATTAGCAGCGGACTACAGCAACACAACCAGGGGGACTTTGTTGGAGCGCTAGCCGCGCTAGCCGCACTAGCCGCCGACCTCACCTTGATTTCCTACGTCTCCGGGCCGCCAAACGCATCGGGTGAAGTCCTTCGTCCTTCTGCCGATCGCTGGAACGCAGGTGAGCACGGGTGTTGATGAGTAGATGAGGGCTGGCTGGCGTAGGTGGAGAGCTAATGTTTTTAGCATAGCTCTGTGAGGTCCCGTTGCTAAGTTGCTAAGTTAGCTTCAATGGCGTCATTAGCACAGCATTGTTAACCTTCGCCAGCCTGGAAAGCATTAACCATGTAGTTACATGTCCACGGTTTAATAGTATTGTTGATTTTCTATCTATCCTTCCAGTCAGGGCTTTATTTTTTTGTTTCTATATGCAGTTAAAGCACGATGCTATCACGTTGGCTCGTAGCTTAAGCATTTCGCCGATGTATTGTCGTGGAGATAAAAGGCACTGAATGTCCATTTCGCGTTCTCGACTCTCATTTTCAAGAGGATATAGTATCCGAGGTGGTTTAAAATACAAATCCGTGATCCACAATAAAAAAAGGAGAGTGTGGAATCCAATGAGCCAGCTTGTACCTAAGTTACGGTCAGAGCGAAAAAAGATACGTCCATCACTGTCTCTCAAGTCCTTCACTGTAACGTTCCTCATCTACGAATCTTTCATCCTCGCTCAAATTAATGGGGTAATCATCACTTTCTCGGTCCGAATCTCTCTCGCTCCATTGTAAACAACGGGGAATTGTGAGGAATACTAGCTCCTGTGACGTCACGCTACTTCCGCTACAGGCAAGGCTTTTTTTTATCAGCGAGCAAAAGTTGCGAACTTTATCGTCGATTTTCTCTATTAAATCCTTTCAGCAAAAATATGGCAATATCGCGAAATGATCAAGTATGACACATAGAATGGATCTGCTATTCCCGTTTAAATAAAAAAAAATCATTTCAGTAGGCCTTTAAGTTTGATAGAGAGAAACCCACACACTGTGCAGAAGAAAGGAAATGTGGCACTGACACTAATCGAGGTCATGTTTACTTCCGTAAAGGGGCTCCGCATGTTTTCTGTTCATATTAGACCAGTGGTTCTTAACCTGGGTTCGATCGAACCTTAGGGGTTCGGTGAGTCGGCCTCAGGGGTTCGCCACCCGACTCATCGTGTAGATAAAAACTTCTCCCTATCGGCGTATTATGGATACCCCCTAACAATGTTCCCTCTAATTTTCCATATGCGTGAGCAAACGCATAAACTCTTTGGACATTCAGTGGAGCACATGTGAGCGACGTCAGACGTGCACACTGTGGCCACACCTGTCCCTAACCTGACTAAATAACAAGTTCAATGTTTTATTATTATAACCAAATGACAGCAGCCATTTCCATGACATTATTTTCTAATATAAGTGTTTTGGCCCCCTTACAATGACAATAACAAACAATATTGTTTGTCATGAGCTACAAGTATTGTATGTCTGGGTGGGGTTCCTGCTTTGGAAATAATTTGTACCCCTTTCAGATATCGCATTTAGTTCCCACTAAAACATTCACATGTTGCACAATGAGATGTAAACATGGGATCATGTGTACATTCCTGTAACTTTCTGTTTGTAAAATATATCTTTATTAGTATTTCTTTAATATAATAACATCATTTCATGATTAATAATTAAAAATTACGATTAAATTAAGAATGTTTTATTTTATTTGTTCACCTAAGAAGGGTTCGGTGAATGCGCATATGAAACTGGTGGGGTTCGGTACCTCCAACAAGGTTAAGAACCACTAGAATAGACATACGTACAAGTCGTATCTTTTTTTTTGAGCGACCACATAAACAATATTGATTGATCGATTGATTGAGAAGTTTATTGACATCTTAAAGAATTGAATCCATGTAATGCTTTTAAAAAGGCAAATGGATGGCACAAAAAGCCAAAAGTCTTGTTTCTAGGGATGTCCGATAATGGCTTTTTGCCGATATATGATATTCCGATATTGTCCAACTCTTTAATTACCGATACCGATATCAACCGATACCGATATCAACCGATATATACAGTCGTGGAATTAACACATTATTATGTCTAATTTGGACAACCATGCATGGTGAAGATAAGGTACTTTTTAAAAAAAATTATAAAATAAAATAAGATAAATAAATTAAAAACATTTTCTTGAATAAAAAAGAAAGTAAAACAATGTAAAAACAGTTACATAGAAACTAGTAATTAATGAAAATGAGTAACATTAACTGTTAAAGGTTAGTACTATTAGTGGAGCAGCAGCACGCACAATCATGTGTGCTTACGGACTGTATCCCTTGCAGACTGTATTGATATATATATTGATATATAATGTAGGAAGCAGAATATTAATAACAGAAAGAAACAACCCTTTTGTGTGAATGAGGAGGGAGGTTTTTCGGGTTGGTGCATTAATTGTAAGTGTATCTTGTGTTTTTTATGTTGATTTAATTAAAAAAAAAACAAAAAAACAAAACAAAAACAAAAAAACGATACCGATAATAAAAAAAACGATACCGATAATTTCCGATATTACATTTTAACGCATTTATCGGCCGATAATATCGGCAGGCCGATATTATCGGACATCCCTACTTGTTTCCATTGTGGCCCATTAAATATTCATCACATTTGATACATTCAATAATAAAAGATATGTAACCTGTAACATGTACTGTATTTTTCGGACTATAAGTCACAGTTTTTTTCATAGCTTGAAACTTAACACATTAGCGTAAAATATTATTGATCTCATTCACGTAAGAGACTAGACGTATAAGATTTCATGGGATTTAGCGATTAGGAGTGACAGATTGTTTGGTAAACGTATAGCATGTTCTATATGTTATAGTTATTTGAATGACTCTTACCATAATATGTTACGTTCACATACCAGTTGGTTATTTATGCCTCATATAACGTACACTTATTCAGCCCGTTGTTCACTATTCTTTATTTATTTTAAATTGCCTTTCAAATGTCTATTCTTGGTGTTATCAAATAAATGTCCCCAAAAAATGCGACTTATACTCCTGTGCAACTTATACATGTTTTTTTCCTTATTTATTATGCATTTTCGGCCGGTGCGACTTATACTCCGGAGCGACTTATACACCGAAAAATACGGTAAGTTTGGTAAAGAGAAACCCATACACTGTGCAGAAGAAAGGAAATGTGGCACTGACACTAATCGAGGTCATGTTTACTTCCGTGAAGGGCTCCGCATGTTTTCTGTTCATATTTTTTGAACGACCACATAAACAATATTGATTGATTGATTGATTGATTGATGGAGAAGTTTATTGACATCTTAAAGAATTGAATCCATGTAATGCTTTAAAAAGGCAAATGGATGGCACAAAAAGCCAAAAGGCTTGTTTCCATTGTGGTCCATTAAATATTCATCACATTTGATACATTCAATAATAAAAGATATGTAGCATGTAACATGTAAAATACGTTAAAAAATGGATACATTATGTACATATACACAGTATACATGTCAGGTGGGACCCATTACCTCCCTGCTTGGCACTCAGTATCAAGGGTTGGAATTGAGGGTTAAATCACCAAAAATGATCCCCGGGCGTGGCCACCGCTGCTGCTCACTGCTCCCTTCACCTCCCAGGGGGTGACCAAGGGGATGGGTCAAATGCAGAGGGAAAATTTCACCACACCTAGTGTGTGTGTGACAATCATTGGTACTTTAACTTTAACTTTAACTATGCACATGTTGACTCCAAGAGTGTGCAAAACAGAATAAATAATAATAATAATAATAATAATAATAAAAATAATAGAAATGTATCAAATGTAAAATACATTTGAACAGTCCAGTTGAAATTATTTTAGTGCCCTGGAAATTGGAAAGCAGTTCCGAAAAGGTGTGATAAACGGCATTTGGTGGGAAAACTGAGCCAAGAAGCCCAAAAAATGAGGTTTTCATTCAAACAGCCGCGATATATGTACAATATTGTCAAGTTCAAACACCGATGACATCTATTAAACAAGACAAGAAGCAAAGAATCAAACAGAGGCAGAACTCAATTTAGCTCAATTGAGGAGAAACGTGTCAACCTGCAACCTCTTACAGTGTCACGCCCGCTCTGGCGGAAGATTGTACGCCACCTCTTTTTATTTGGACTTTCCCTGTTTACATAACAACATCTGTTTCTAAAGGAATGGGGAGTATGTAAACAGTCATTGTTTTCGCTCACATTTAACACAAAAGAAAAAGATGCCTCGGGCTTGGGCTGGTCCTGGATTCAGCTTGAGCAGGTCTTCGATGACGATACATAACCCCCTCCCGTCTCCTCCCATCGTACACAATGGAATTTTCCAAGCCTTTGCTTGGTGCAACAAAGACAGCCTCTTGTCTGTTCGTTGGGAACTTAGAGAACGGGAAGTTTTTTGATAATTTACATACAATTTTTCTGACAAATATAAGTAAATAATACAAACCCCGTTTCCATATGAGTTGGGAAATGGTGTTAGATGTAAATATAAACGGAATACAATGATTTGCAAATCCTTTTCAACCCATATTCAGTTGAATGCACTACAAACACAAGATATTTGATGTTCAAACTCATAAACTTTATTTTATTTTGTGCAAATAATCATTAACTTAGAATTTCATGGCTGCAACACGTGCCAAAGTAGTTGGGAAAGGGCATGTTCACCACCGTGTTACATGGCCTTACCTTTTAACAACACTCAGTAAACGTTTGGGAACTGAGGAGACACATTTTTGAAGCTTCTCATGTGGAATTCTTTCCCATTCTTGCTTGATGTACAGCTTAAGTTGTTCAACAGTCCGGGGGTCTCCCTTCTGCTATTGCAGGTGCCACACATTTTCAATGGGAGACAGGTCTGGACTACAGGCAGGCCAGTCTAGTACCCGCACTCTTTTACTATGAAGCCATGTTGATGTAACATGTGGCTTGGCATTGTCTTGCTGAAATAAGCAGGGGCGTCCATGGTAACATTGCTTGGATGGCAACATATGTTGCTCCAAAACCTGTATGTACCTTTCAGCATTAATGGTGCCTTCACAGATGTGTAAGTTACCCATGTCTTGGGCACTAATACACCCCCATACCATCACACATGCCGGCTTTTCAACTTTGCGCCTACAACAATCCGGATGGTTCTTTTCCTCTTTGGTCCGGAGGACACGACATCCACAGTTTCCAAAAACAATTTGAAATGTGGACTCGTCAGACCACAGAACACCTTTCCACTTTGTATCAGTCCATCCTAGATGAGCTCAGGCCCAGCGAAGCCGACGGCGTTTCTGGGTGTTGTTGATAAATGGTTTGCAAATCATTGTATTCCGTTTATATTTACATCTAACACAATTTCCCAACTCATATGGAAATGAATAATTGTAGGTGATACACCAGCAGTTCAACAAAGGGCCCAGACAAACGTGGCGCTATGGCAACGGTGCAGAAACCCACACTGATACATCGCATGAAAGTCAAGCTCTCAGCAAGACTTTTAGACGTGATTATAGAGATGGTTCTGATCAAAGGATTTGACAAGCGCGCACCAAATACGAGACGGGTAATCACACTCAAGACTCTCTATACTAGATGGCAGCGCCCGCTGACGCCGTTGACGCCGCCATCCACCCCCCTCCAACCCTTCTTATTTTTCTTATTTTTTTTGCAAATATAATATGACACTGATGGATAAACAGATTATGAAGGGATATACGGATAGCTTAGGGCAGGGGTCACCAACCTTTTTGAAACCAAGAGCTACTTCTTGGGTAGTGATTAATGCGAAGGGCTACCAGTTTGATACACACTTAAATAAATTGCCAGAAATAGCCAATTTGCTCAATTTACCTTTAACTCTATGTTATTATTAAAAATGAATGATATTTACACTTAATTGAACGGTTTAAAAGAGGAGAAAACACACAAAAAATGACAATTACATTTTGAAACATAGTTTATCTTCAATTTCGACTCTTTAAAATTCAAAATTCAACCGAGAAAAAGAAGAGAAAAACTAGCTAATTCGAATCTTTTTGAAAAATTTTTAAAAATAATTTATGGAACACCATTAGTAATTTTTCCTGATTAAGATTAATTTTAGAATTTTGATGACATGTTTTAAATAGGTTAAAATCTAGTCTACACTTTGTTAGAATATATAACAAATTAGACCAAGCTATATTTCTAACAAAGACAAATCATTATTTCTTCTAGATTTTCCAGAAAATTTTTTTAAAAGAAATTCAAATGACTTTGAAATAAGATTTAAATTTGATTCTACAGATTTTCTAGATTTGCCAGAATATTTTTTTTGAATTTTAATCATAATAAGTTTGAAGAAATATTTCACAAATACTCTTCGTCGAAAAAACAGAAGCTAAAATGAAGAATTAAATTAAAATGTATTTATTATTCTTTACAATAAAAAAAAAAAATATACTTGAACATTGATTTAAATTGTCAGGAAAGAAGAGGAAGGAATTTAAAAGGTAAAAAGGTATATGTGTTTAAAAATCCTAAAATCATTTTTAAGGTTGTATTTTTTCTCTAAAATTGTCTTTCTGGAAGTTATAAGAAGCAAAGTAAAAAAATGAATGAATTTATTTAAACAAAAGAAGACTAAGTCTTTAAAACATTTTCTTGGATTTTCAAATTCTATTTGAGTTTTGTCTCTCTTAGAATTAAAAATGTCGGAAAAGCGAGACCAGCTTGCTAGTAAATAAACACAATTAAAAAAATAGAGGCAGCTCACTGGTAAGTGCTGCTATTTGAGCTATTTTTAGAACAGGCCAGCGGGCTACTCATCTGGTCCTTACGGGCTACCTGGTGCCCGCGGGCACCGCGTTGGTGACCCCTGGCTTAGGGTAAAGGGGACAAAAATGTGAAAAATAAGGAGAAACTCGTAGTTTATTTAATGAAGTGTGGGGGTGGGCAGCGTGGGAAAAAAATTAATGATCCACCGCATATGCAGGTCTAAACGATATCATTAGGGAATATTAGCAGCGCCGATGAGATGATGAGGCACTATTTCTCTTGCAGCGCTTCTCTCTTCCTTCACCAGTTATTATAGATTCATCCATAATCCTCACCACCTAAAGACATTTTGTCAGTGTAGCTGAGGGATGTAGATAGAGGTGTTTTTCTTAAAGGCCTACTGAAAGCCACTACTAGCGACCACGCAGTCTGATAGTTTATATATCAATGATGAAATCTTAACATTGCAACACATGCCAATACGGCCGGGTTAACTTACAAAGTGACATTTTAAATTTCCCGCCACACTTCCGGTTAAAAACGTTTTATTATGCTGACGTATGCGCGTGACGTCACGAGGGCAAAGGAAGTATTCGGAGCCCGGAGAATCCTATACAAAAAGCTCTGTTTTCATTTCATAATTCCACAGTATTCTGGACATCTGTGTTGGTGAATCTTTTGCAATTTGTTTAATGAACAATGGAGGCTGCAAAGAAGAACGTTGTAGGTGGGATCGGTGTATTAGCGGCTGGCTGCAGCAACACAACAAGGACTATTCACTTGGATAGCAGACGCCCAGCCGATGCTAGCCGCCAAACCCACGGATGAAGTCCTTCGTCGCGCCGTCGATCGCTGGAACGCAGGTGAGCACGGGTGTTGATGAGCAGACGAGGGCTGGCTGGCGTAGGTGGAGCGCTAATGTTTTTATCATAGCTCTGTGAGGTCCGGTTGCTAAGTTAGCCTTAGCGTCATTAGCAACAGCATTGTTAAGCTTTACCAGGCTGAGAATTATTAACCGTGTAGTTACATGTCCATGGTTTAATAGTATTGTTGATCTTCTGTCTATCCTTCCAGTCAGGGATTTATGTATTTTGTTTCTATCTGCATTTGAGAACGATGCTATCACGTTAGCTCAGTAGCTAAGTGTGTCACCGACGTATTGTCGTGGAGATAAAAGTCACTGTGAATGTCCATTTCGCGTTCTCGACTCTCATTTTCAAGAGGATATAGTATCCGAGGTGGTTTGAAATACAAATCCGTGATCCACAATAGAAAAAGGAGAGAGTGTGGAATCCAACGAGCCAGCTTGTACCTAAGTTACGGTCAAAGCGAAAAAAAGATACGTCCTGCACTGCCTCTAGTTCTTCACTCTAACGTTCCTCATCCACAAATCTTTCATCCTCGCTCAAATTAATGGGGTAATCATCGCTTTGTCGCTCCGAATCTCTCTCGCTCCATTGTAAACAACGGAAAATTGTGAGGAATACTAGCTCCTGTGACGTCACGCTACTTCCGGTACAGGCAAGGCTTTTTTTTAATCAGCGAGCAAAAGTTGCGAACTTTATCGTCGATGTTCTCTACTAAATCCTTTCAGCAAAAATATGGCAATATCGCGAAATGATCGAGTATGACACATAGAATGGATCTGCTATTCCCGTTTAAATACAAACAATTCATTTCAGTAGGCCTTTAAATATCTCATACTTGTCACGTTTCCACATCGAGAAAATCTCCTAGAAATGGACGCTCGGATGCCATTCATACTGGTTGCATGACAATTTTTGTTATATTTTGTTTTATATTCAAACCTTGAATAAAAATATGTAAGTCTTATGTGATGTTTTAATAAAGCCAGTGCATCAGATTCCTTGCTCTCCGTCCTCTCATTGTTTGTTGTCTGTTGTAAGTGTTTGAAGAGTTACGTACAGTCGTGGTCAAAAGTGTACATACACTTGTAAAGGACATCATGTCATGACTCTCTGGAGTTTCCCATCATTTCTACAACTCTTATGTTTTTGTGATAGCGCAGGCATGTCCAAAGTGCAGCCATTTGCGGCCCGCAGGTAATTTTTTAACGGCCCCACGGCACATTCTAAAAATACGATACAAAAATATAAAAAAACATAAAAAGTGGTATAAAAGAGTAAACAGGTGACAATAAAATGTTGCTATGTTGACTCTAATAACACTAAGCTGTCATGAATTATTGACCTATTCAAGGCTCCAATTAGGTCACATTAAATATTCCACTTTGAGATATTTTTTTGGGGAAAATGTTGCATATTTTGTGTTTGCCATATACAAAAATATGTTTTTTTTGTTATTTTAAAGAAGGGCCTAAAATGAACAAACAAGGAACATAATAAACAACAATACAAGTTATAATTGACGGATAGATCTGAAGTTGATCTCGAGACTATTGTGTTAACAGTTTTTTTTTAAATTACGATTTATTTTTTGACACTTTACTGAGCAGGACCCTTTTGGATCCCCAATCATTTTTACTATTAGTGGAGCAGCAGCACGCACAATCATGTGTGCTTACGGACTGTATCCCTTGCAGACTGTATTGATATATATTGATATATAATGTAGGAAGCAGAATATTAATAACAGAAAGAAACAACCCTTTTGTGTGAATGAGTGTAAATGGGGGAGGGAGGTTTTTTGGGTTGGTGCACTAATTGTAAGTGTATCGTGTGTTTTTTATGATGATTTAATAAAAAAAATAAAAATAAAATAAAAAAAAACGATACCGATAATAAAAAAAACGATAATGATAATTTCCGATATTACATTTTAACGCATATATCGGCCATCTCTACTTGTGAGTGTTGATGACACAGCTTTGCAACAGTTGATATTCTAGTTTCAAGCATGTTTTACTCAATATAGCTCATCAAATCTCAGCAACAAGCTGTAATATCTTACTGAGATCATTTAGGACCAAAACACTTAAAACAAGTAAAAAACTCTAACATAAAATCTGCTTAGTGAGAATAATAATCTTATCAGACAGAAGATAAGCAAATATCACCCTTATTTGAGATATTTCATCTTACTTAGATTGCAGTTTTTGCAGTGTACATGTCCCTTGGCAAGTTTCACTGCAATACGACGTTTTTGGTAGCCATCCACAAGCTTCTGGCAAGCTTTTGGTAGAATTTTTGACCACTCCTCTTGACAAAATTGTATTTGTGTTTCATCTGACATCACATGGACAAAGATAAGACCTTTTGGAGGAAAGTTCTGTGGTCAGATGAAACAAAAATTGGAGCTGTTTGGCCACAATACCCAGCAATATGTTTGGAGGAGAAAAGGTGAGGCCTTTAATCCCAGGAACACCAAACCTACCGTCAAGCATGGTGGCGGTAGTATTATGCTCTGGGGCCTGTTTTCCTCTTTTTGGTAAGGCAATGAGTAGCTATAATTAATTACTTTAGAAAAGTAATCAGTGTTTAGCCCCTAAAGTCAGATCTTTAAAGAAAAAAAACAATACAAAAAGGTAAGGTAACACAGTTGCACCACAGTAAGTAGTCATTTTTTATTTTACCAGCAACTCCTGGTTGATTTTTTTTGCACCTGTGGCCATGGTTTTGACCAGGGCACCCAAATTCAATGAGATTTGGAGAGGTGTCCCAAAACCTTTGGCGTAATAATTCCATAACCAAAACCCTTAACTAGAGATGTCCGAAAATATCGGCTGATATATGCGTTAAAATGTAATTTCGGAAATTATCGGTATCGGTTTTTTTATTATCGGTATCGTTTTTTTTTTTTTTTTTTTTAAATTAAATCCACATAAAAAACACAAGATACACTTACAATTAGTGCACCAACCCAAAAAACCTCCCTCCCCCATTTACACTCATTCACACAAAAGGGTTGTTTCTTTCTGTTATTAATATTCTGGTTCCTACATGATATATCAATATATATCAATACAGTCTGCAAGGGATACAGTCCGTAAGCACACATGATTGTGCGTGCTGCTGCTCCACTAATAGTACTAACCTTTAACAGTTAATGTTACTCATTTTCATTCATTACTAGTTTCTATGTAACTGTTTTTATATTGTTTTACTTTCTTTTTTATTCAAGAAAATGTTTTTAATTTATTTATCTTATTTTACTAATTTTTTTCAAAAGTACCTTATCTTCACCATACCTGGTTGTCCAAATTAGGCATAATAATGTGTTAATTCCACGACTGCATACATCGGTTGATATCGGTATCGGTTGATATCGGCATCGGTAATTAAAGAGTTGGACAATATCGGAATATCGGATATCGGAAAAAAGCCATTATCGGACATCCCTACCCTTAACCCAAAGTATTAACTTTAACTACATTATTAACTGTAGTTTATTATGTTAGGTGTTCTTAAACATTTCTGCAGCTCCATAAAGGATCCCTAAATTGCAAATGAACACAAAATGCAACAAGCTACAGTGAGAGATTTCTTCACTATGACTAGAGTTTGACATCACATGGACAAAGATAAGACCTTCTGGAGGAAAGTTCTGTGGTCAGATGAATCAAAAATGGAGCTGTTTGGCCACAATACCCAGCAATATGTTCGGAGGAGAAAAGGTGAGGCCTTTAATCCCAGGAACACCACACCTACCGTCAAGCATGGTGGTGGTAGTATTATGCTCTGGGACCTGTTTTGCTGCCAATGGAACTGGTGCTTTACAGAGAGTAAATGGGACGATGAAAAAGGAGGATTACCTCCAAATTCTTCAGGACAAGCTAAAATCATCAGCCCGGAGGTTGGATCTTGGGCTCAGTTGGGTGTTCCAACAGGACAATGACCCAGATTTGCTCACATTTTTCATAATAAATTCATAAAAGAACCAAACTTGTATGTGCTCCAATCACTCTATCACAAAAAATTAAGAGTTGTAGAGAAATGATTGGAAAGTCAAGACAGCCATGACATGATGTTCTTTACAAGTGTATGTCAACTTTTAGTTGACATTTAAACATACTGAGGTCAAAACTGTCCAGTCAGACGAGGGCTCGCCTCCGGTTAGGGATAAACATCCCTTTGAGGGTGCAGGGACACAGATGGATGGACGGGGCGAGGCGGCGACTGACACGGCGGACTGAGGATCCAGTGTCGCTGCCTACAACCATGTGGGCCCGCACGGCCTTTCATCGGCCTGCAGTCTTTCCTGTCCTGGCACAGAGCGACCCGTGATGCAGCAATAGAAGGTGAGGAGAACGGGTCTTATTTTGTCTCAAAAAAAAGATGTGCGGTTGATGCAAACATTCAAAAACTGACAAGAGAGAAGAACGGAACTGACAAATGTTCTACAGCAGTGGTCCCCAACCACCGGGCCGCGGCCCGGTACCGGTCCGCGGACCGATTGGTACCGGGCCGCGCAAGAAATTTAATTAAAAAAAAAAAAAAAAAAAAAAAAAAAGTTTTATTTTTTTTTAAAATTAAATCAACATAAAAAAACACATTATATACATTATATATATCAATATAGATCAATACAGTCTGCAGGGATACAGTCCGTAAGCCCACATGATTGTATTTCTTAATGAAAAAAAAAAAAAAAAATCCGGTCCCCAGCTACAAAAAGGTTGGGGACCACTGTTCTACAGTACTTCAATTGTCAAATAATTGTTGGTTATTTGCACATGTACACGAGTGATACAAAACAAATATTTTCCTTACAACAGACAAATAATGTCTGTTTGAAAAAATAATTAATTATTTGCAAATAATTAATAACAATAATAGATTTTATTTGTAAAAAAAGCACTTTACATTGAGCAAACAACCTCAAAGTGCTACAACAGGGGTCACCAACGCGGTGCCCGCGGGCACCAGGTAGCCCGTAAGGACCAGATGAGTAGCCCGCTGGCCTGTTCTAAAAATAGCTCAAATAGCAGCACTTACCAGTGAGCTGCCTCTATTTTTTGAATTGTATTTATTTACTAGCAAGCTGGTCTCGCTTTGCCCGACATTTTTAATTCTAAGAGAGACAAAACTCAAATAGAATTTGAAAATCCAAGAAAATATTTTAAAGACTTGGTCTTCACTTGTTTGAATAAATTCATTAATTTGTTTTACTTTGCTTCTTATAACTTTCAGAAAGACAATTTTAGAGAAAAAATACAACCTTAAAAATGATTTTAGGATTTTTAAACACATATACCTTTTTACCTTTTAAATTCCTTCCTCTTCTTTCCTGACAATTTAAATTAATGTTCAAGTAAATTTATTTTTTTTATTGTAAAGAATAATAAATACATTTTAATTTAATACTTCATTTTGGCTTCTGTTTTTTCGACGAAGAATATTTGTGAAATATTTCTTCAAACTTATTATGATTAAAATTCAAAAAAATTATTCTGGCAAATCTAGAAAATCTGTAGAATCAAATTTAAATCTTATTTCAAAGTCTTTTGAATTTCTTTTAAAAATATTGTTCTGGAAAATCTAGAAGAAATAATGATTTGTCTTTGTTAGAAATATAGCTTGGTCCAATGTGTTATGTATTCTAACAAAGTGTAGACTGGATTTTAACCTATTTAAAACATGTCATCAAATTTCTAAAATTAATCTTAATCAGGAAAAATTACTAATGATGTTCCATACATTTTTTTAAATTTTTTTAAAAAAAGATTCGCATTAGCTAGTTTTTCTATTCTTTTTTTCGGTCGAATTTTGAATTTTAAAGAGTCGAAATTGAAGATAAGCTATGTTTCAAAATTTAATTGTCATTTTTTCTGTGTTTTCTCCTCTTTTAAACCGTTCAATTAAGTGTAAATATCATTAATTATTAATAATAACTTAGAGTTAAAGGTAAATTGAGCAAATTGGCTATTTCTGGCAATTTATTTAAGTGTGTATCAAACTGGTAGCCCTTCGCATTAATCAGTACCCAAGAAGTAGCTCTTGCTTTCAAAAAGGTTGGTGACCCCTGTGCTACAGTGTATTAAAAACAATATATACATAATAATAATAATAATAAAAAATAAATAAAAATAAAAACTAGAACAGCCAAATAGCTAAAACTAGTATGCATATATCTAAAAAAAAGGCTTTTTAAAAAAATAATAAAATAAGGGTTTTTAAGCCTTTTTTAAAAGCATCCACAGTCTGTGGTGCCCTCAGGTGGTCAGGGAGAGCGTTCCACAGACTGGGAGCGGCGGAGCAGAAAGCCCGGTCTCCCATTGTTCGTAGCTTTGTCCTCGGAGGTTGGAGGAGGTTAGCCTGTCCGAAGCGGAGGTGAGTAGTTCTTTGAGGTAGAGGGAGGGCATTTCCATGGAGGCACTGGTGGGTTAGTAGGGAGACTTTGAATTCAATCCTGAGTGGAACAGGAAGCCAGTGAAGGGATTTGAGAGTTGGTGTGATATGGTCGTATTTCCGCACTCATCAGGATCCTAGCAGCACTATTCTGTATGTATTGCAGCTTCTGGATCTTCTTGCTGGGGATGCCGACAAGAAGTGCGTTGCAGTAGTCTAGCAACAGTCATATTTAGTGTGTTATGTATTTTTAATTGCATTCACCTTGCATTCACCTTTGCAATCACCAAAAATGATTCCCGGGTGTGGCCACCGCCGCTGCTCACTGCTCCCCTCACCTCCCAGGGAGTGATCAAGGGGATGGGTCAAATGCAGAGGACACATTTCACCACACTTAGTGTGTGTGTGACAATCATTTGTACTTTAACTTTAACCTAACTTAACTTTAACATTCATCCATTTTTTTTTTATACACCGTATCTTTTGGACCATAGGGCTCACCGGATTAAAAGGCGCACTGCCGATGAGCGGGTCTATTCAGGTCTTTTCTCATACAAAGGGCGCATTAAAGGAGTCATATTATTATTTTTTTCTGAAAGTAAAACACTATCTTGTGGTCTACATAACATGTAATGGTGGCTCTTTGGTCAAAATGTTGCATGGATGATGTTTTACAGATCATCTTCAAGTAGCTTTCTGAGCGTCTCTTCAGGATGCACCGTTTTGTGGGCGGGTCTTATTTACGTGACTCACCTTCGACGGCGTCTTCTCCCCGTCATCTTTGTTGTAGCGGTGTAGCGTGCAAGGACGGGGGTGGAAGAAGTGTCAAAAGATGGAGCTAACGGTTTTAATGACATTCTGACTTTACTTCAATCAACAACGGAGCAGCATCTCCTCATCCGTGGCTCAAGAATGCAACATCAACGCCGGAACCCTCTAATGACTAAAGTTCCGTGGGTGGATTATGTATACCCACTACAGTTTTTAGCGCTTTGATAGCTAGTCTCCTGAGAGATAAAAGTAAGAACTTTACACTACTTTATATTAGAAATGGCAACAGCAGAAGATGAAAGGGACGCTCTCCCTGACCACCTGAGGGCACCACAGACTGTGGATGCTTTTAAAAAAGGCTTAAAAACCCTTCTTTTTAAAAAAGCCTTTTTTTTTTTTTTAGATATATGCATACTAGTTTTAGCTATTTGGCTGTTCTAGTTTTTATTTTATTTTTATTTTTCATTATCTTTTTATTTTTGTTTTTTATTTTTTTAATACACTGTAGCACTTTGAGGTTGTTTACTTTTTACAAATAAAATATATTATTATTATTATTATTATGAATGCCACATAAGAAGATAGAGAAAAAAAAAGAAGCCTATGACTATGGTGTCGGCACGAACTACAATTGCGAATGCACGCACATTTTCAGGACTTATGCAGATCCCAAATACACATCAGCAGGTACCAGAAGGTAAGAAAAGTTGGTTTTCGATAATATTGCGAAACAACCAGGTAATATGTCTGCTAAAGGTGCCATTTTGCGGTCCTTATACACACACCATAATAATACTCGTATGTTTAATGCTTCGACAATCCATCAAGTGGTACGGCTTCATAGCTTACCGAAGTTGTACTAAAAACATTTTGACCAATTTTTGAGCGCCATGTGCAATGTTCTATATTCTCAATGGAACATTTAACGTTTTAGTGTTGTTTACTGCCATCATATTGCAGTCTACATGTATCTCTTATGTATGGCTGCCATCTACTGGTCACACTTATCATTACACCATGCACCAAATAAAATTGCTTCGAGGTCAGTAAGCACAACCAGAATTCTGTTTATAAGGTGCACTGTCGATTTTTGAGAAAATCAAAGAATTTTAAGTGCACCTTCTAGTCCAAAAAATACGGTATATGACTAACATTACTGTTTCTGTATGCCTGCGAGTTGCCTCGTTCTCTTCTTGTGCTTGACTGAGAGCAACAGCACTACCGTCATGCGGCACAAAGATCATTTGTAGCCATGGCGAAAAAGAGGTGTCACTCTGTCAAAAAAGACTGATGTTAGCAACTTTAAATAGTGGTGATAGGGATAATTATCGTAAAATATACATAATGAACCGAAAGGTGTATCAGAAGTGTGTTAATGGTTTGTATTAGAGATGTCCGATAATATCGGCCGATATATGCGTTAAAATGTAATATCGGAAATTATCGGTATCGTTTTTTTTATTATTGGTATCGTTTTTTTAAAAATTTTTTATCTTTTTATTTTTTTATTAAATCCACATAAAAAACACAAGATACACTTACAATTAGTGCACCAACCCAAACCCCCCCCCCCCCCATTTACACTCATTCACACAAAAGGGTTGTTTCTTTCTGTTATTAATATTCTGCTTCCTACATTATATATCAATATATATCAATACAGTCTGCAAGGGATACAGTCCGTAAGCACACATGATTGTGCGTGCTGCTGCTCCACTAATAGTACTAACCTTTAACAGTTAATTTTACTAATTTTTATTCATTACTAGTTTCTATGTAACTGTTTTTATATTGTTTTACTTTCTTTTTTATTCAAGAAAATGTTTTTAATTTATTTATCTTATTTTGCAATTTTTTTTAAAAAGGACCTTGTCTTCACCATACCTGGTTGTCCAAATTAGGCATTAATAATGTGTTAATTCCACGACTGTATATATCGGTTGATATCGGTATCGTCTATGTCCATACTAACAATCTAATAAAGGTATTTTTCTGCAGAACTGTTTGCATCGTCACTTTATTAAAGGTGGTTGATCTTAATAATTTAGTAAAAATCTGTAAAATTACGATATTTTTCCGCAAAACGTTTCATGAAAATTTCTGCAAATAGAATGTTTTTGATTAGGGATGTCCGATAATGGGTTTTTGCCGATATCCGATATTCCGATATTGTCCAACTATTTAATTACCGATACCGATATCAACAGATACCGATATCAACCGATATGTGCAGTCGTGGAATGAACACATCATTATGCCTAATTTGGACAACCAGGTATGGTGAAGATAAGGTCCTTTTTAAAAAAAATAGTAAAATAAGATAAATACATTAAAAACATTTTCTTGAATAAAAAAGAAAGTACAACAATATAAAAACAGTTACATAGAAACTAGTAATGAATGAAAATGAGTCAAATTAACTGTTAAAGGTTAGTACTATTAGTGGAGCAGCAGCACGCACAATCATGTGTGCTTACGGACTGTATCCCTTGCAGACTGTATTGATATATATTGATATATAATGTAGGAAGCAGAATATTAATAACAGAAAGAAACAACCCTTTTGTGTGAATGAGTGTAAATGGGGGAGGGAGGTTTTTTGGGTTGGTGCACTAATTGTAAGTGTATCTTGTGTTTTTTATGTTCATTTAATAAAAAAACAACAAAAAAAACAACCCGATACCGATAATAAAAAAAACCGATACCGATAATTTCCGATATTACATTTTAACGCATATATCGGCCGATAATATCGGCAGGCCGATATTATCGGACATCTCTAGTTAAGGGTTTTGGTTATGGAAGTATTACGCCAAAGGTTTTGGGACACCAATTGAATCATTGAATTTGGGTGCCCTGGTCAAAACCATGGCCACAGGTGCAAAAAAATCAACCAGGAGTTGCTGGTAAAATAAAAAATGACTACTTACTGTGGTGCAACTGTGTTACCTTACCTTTTTGTATTGTTTTTTTCTTTAAAGATCTGACTTTAGGGGCTAAACACTGATTACTTTTCTAAAGTAATTAATTATAGCTACTCATTGCCTTACCAAAAAGAGGAAAACAGGCCCCAGAGCATAATACTACCACCACCATGCCTGACGGTAGGTTTGGTGTTCCTGGGATTAAAGGCCTCACCTTTTCTCCTCCAAACATATTGCTGGGTATTGTGGCCAAACAGCTCCATTTTTGTTTCATCTGACCACAGAACTTTCCTCCAAAAGGTCTTATCTTCGTCCATGTGATGTCAGATGAAACAAAAATACAATTTTGTCAAGAGGAGTGGTCAAAAATTCTACCAAAAGCTTGCCAGAAGCTTGTGGATGGCTACCAAAAACGTCGTATTGCAGTGAAACTTGCCAAGGGACATGTACACTGCAAAAACTGCAATCTAAGTAGGATGAAATATCTCAAATAAGGGTGATATTTGCTTATCTTCTGTCTGATAAGATAATTCTTCTCACTAAGCAGATTTTATGTTAGAGTTTTTTACCTGTTTTAAGTGTTTTGGTCCTAAATGATGTCAGTAAGATATTACAGCTTGTTGCTGAGATTTGATGAGCTATAATGAGTAAAACATGCTTGAAACTAGAATATCAACTGTTGCAAAGCTGTGTCATCAACACTCACAAGTATACAACTACTTTTTTAAAGTAATAATTTCTTCCTTTTTTTTTTTTTTTTAAATTTCTTACTTCAAGCATGACAAAAAAAATCATGATGCTGAGCGCATATCATTATGTCAAGATAATGGCACTAGCATTTACTTCATTTAAGAATATTTTTGAACATATTGAGCAAAAAGGTCTCTTTTTTTCCCCTCCAAGAAAAGTGCACTTGTTATTACAGAGAATATACTTATTTTAAGGTATTTTTGGGTTCATTGAGGTTAGCTAATTTTACTTGTTTTGGAAAGTCTTGACAAGTCAAATGTTCTTGTTCTATTGGCAGATAATTTTGCTTAGTTCAAATAAAATACCCCTAATTTTTGTATTTGTATTTTTTTGTTTTTGAACACTGACTTTTTGCAGTGTAAGCAAATATTAACATTGCTGTATGTACACTTTTGACCCAGCACATTTGCTCACATTTTCAGTCGACCCATAATAAATTCATAAAAGAACCAAACTTCATGAATGTTTTTTGTCACCAACAAGTATGTGCTCCCATCACAAACAAATACGAGTTGTAGAAAAGATTGTAAACTCAAGACAGCCGTGACATGATGTTCTTTACAAGTGTACGTACACTTTTGACCACGACTGTAGATATAAAAAAGGCCCAAACTACACAGATACATCAAAAGTATCCGTGTTCATGTGGACATGGACTCACTGTACTTGCGGAGGCTTGTCACTTTGATTGGTCAGTATCGAAGGCAGTGTGTTATTGATGGCCTGGTCGTTAGGAGAGAGCACCACTTACCCTGGGAGCACTGACACCACGTTAACACCACGTGCCGCCA
>NC_084731.1:97933357-97980857 GCF_033978785.1 Entelurus aequoreus
ATTTGGACACTAGGGGAACATATTCTAAGTAACAAAGACTTATTTTAGAGTTATTTGGACACTAGGGGAACATATTCTAAGTAACAAAGACTTAATTTAGAGTTATTTGAACACTAGGGGAACATATTCTAAGTAACAAAGACTTAATTTAGAGTTTTTTGGACACTAGGGGAACATATTCTAAGTAACAATAACAAAGACTTAATTTAGAGTTATTTGGACAATAGGGGAACATATTCTAAGTAACAAAGACTTAATTTAGAGTTATTTGGACAATAGGGAAACATATTCTAAGTAACAAAGACTTAATTTAGAGTTATTTGGACACTAGGGGAACATATTCTAAGTAACAAAGACTTAATTTAGAGTTATTTGGACACTAGGGGAACATATTCTAAGTAACAAAGACTTAATTTAGAGTTTTTTGGACACTAGGGGAACATATTCTAAGTAACAATAACAAAGACTTAATTTAGAGTTATTTGGACAATAGGGGAACATATTCTAAGTAACAAAGACTTAATTTAGAGTTATTTGGACAATAGGGAAACATATTCTAAGTAACAAAGACTTAATTTAGAGTTATTTGGACACTAGGGGAACATATTCTAAGTAACAAAGACTTAATTTAGAGTTATTTGGACACTAGGGGAACATATTCTAAGTAACAAAGACTTAATTTAGAGTTATTTGGACACTAGGGGAACATATTCTAAGTAACAAAGACTTAATTTAGAGTTATTTGGACACTAGGAGAACATATTCTAAGTAACAATAACAAAGACTTAATTTAGAGTTATTTGGACACTAGGGGAACATATTTTAAGTAACAAAGACTTAATTTAGAGTTATTTGGACACTAGGGGAACATATTTTAAGTAACAAAGACTTAATTTAGAGTTATTTGGACACCAGGGGAACATATTCTAAGTAACAATAACAAAGACTTAATTTAGAGTTATTTGGACACAATGGGAACATATCTAAGTAACAAAGACTTAATTTAGAGTTATTTGGACACTAGGGGAACATATTTTAAGTAACAAAGACTTAATTTAGAGTTTTTTGGACAGTAGGGGAACATATTTTAAGTAACAAAGACTTAACTTAGAGTTATTTGGACACTAGGGGAACATATTCTAAGTAACAAAGAATTAATTTAGAGTTATTTGGACACTAGGGGAACATATTCTAAGTAATAAAGACTTAATTTAGAGTTATTTGGACACTAGGGGAACATATTCTCAGTAACAAAGACTTAATTTAGAGTTATTTGGACACTAGGGGAACATATTCTAAGTAACAAAGCCTTAATTTAGAGTTATTTGGACACTAGGGGAACATATTCTACGTAACAATAACAAAGACTTAATTTAGAGTTATTTGGTCAATAGGGGAACATATTCTAAGTAACAAAGACTTAACTTAGAGTTATTTGGACACTATGGGAACATATTCTAAGTAACAAAGACTTAATTTAGAGTTATTTGGACACTAGGGGAACATATTCTATGTAACAAAGACTTAATTTAGAGTTATTTGGACACTTGGGGAACATATTCTAAGTAACAATAACAAAGACTTAATTTAGAGTTATTTGGACACTAGGGGAACATATTCTAAGTAACAAAGACTTAATTTACAGTTATTTGGTTAGGGTTAGAGGGTTAGTGTTAGGGTCAAGGTTATGCAGACTAAGGCATTAATAAGTACTTAATAATAAGGCATTAATAAGTACTTAATAATGAATAATTAAGAGCCAATATGTTACTAATTTACATGTTAATAAGCAACTAATTAACGGTGAATATGTTGCCCATACTAAAGTGTTACCAACGTTTTTTATAACAACTAAAAATACCCTCCCTATGGGGTTTCGTATACATCTATTTTTTGTGTTTGTTGCTGCTTAAAAGCCCTCAATCTGGGCAGCTTTTGAAAAAGTTGCGGCAAAAGTTGCACCGTTTTGATTTTTATTTATTTTCAATATCATTAAATCGACTTGTGATTTTTTTTGTGTGATTTCTTTTAAATCAATGTCTAACGTGTTCTTTGTAAACTTAAACTAAAAAAAAAAAGCACATTGTATTGATGTTTTACTTGTTTTGTACCACAAGGCTGTAAAAGTAGACACCACATGGAAGTCAAAGCACATGCTCAGGTGTCGGTGGCAAAGTACTGTACTGTTTTAATTAAATTACCATATTTTTCGGACTACAAGCCCCTACTTTTTTTCCTACACTTCGAACCCTGCGGCTTTTAAAACAGTGTTGCTGATATATGGATTTTTTCCCCCGCTAATGGCCATAATGTTTTGTATTGTATGCTGTTAATATTGCTTTTATTGTGTGTTTTTAAATTTATTTATTGTGATATATAAATACATAATCCAATCAAATCTCTATATGTTTTAGACCAGGGGTGTCAAACGTATGGCCCGAGGGCCGGATCAGGCCCGCGAACAGCTTTTATCCGGCCCGCGGGATGATTTTAATAAGTATATTAAATTAAATTAAATCTTTTAATTAAAGAAACAGCTGTTCTAAATGTGTCCACTGGATGTCGCAATAGCAATTATGTGTATTTTTGTAGATGATGCTACATATATACAAAATAAACCACAAGATGTTAGTACGTCAGTCGAGGAAAATGCTCAAACTACATAAATAACATACTGTAATTTGATTTTGATATTATTTTTTTATCTTGATGGATTGAAACTGAACACCAGATAGATAGGTCTTTATTGTCATTGCACAAGTACAACAAAACTTTGTTTTCAGCACAAACCCGTTCAAGATGAGACAAACAAACAGTGTACAGGGTTACAGAACAGGAACGCTGATGGGTCACCACAAGGCACCCCGTAAAAGATGGGAAAAAGGTAAAACGCTGGGGAAGGATAAGTAATAAAATACAATCTAGACTGGGCTCCTAAGGGGGCCCAGTCTGGAGTGGGAAAAAAACCTCCATAGCAAAGCACATATACATATTACAACGTACATCTCGAGATATCTAGCAACAGAGGGGAGGGAGTGCGAGGTCATGATGGTAGGCCGCAGCTCTCAGGCGCTGACCATCCATTCATCACCCCTATGGGGTTTGCGTCGAGGGCCTTGGGTTGAGTCAACACCAATGAGTTGACTGATGAACATTATCACATAATTGATTCAGAAAATATAAATAATGACAAATAAAGATAGAACACTATTTACCGCAACATGTAAGTGTGAAAAAAACCCCCAACAACATTATGATTTGTACATTTTCAGAATGTGCTTGTTCTATTTTTAGACAAAGAAAACAATCTGAAGTTGTCTTTATTTTTAAGTTATCGTGCCGTGATTTTACCAGTCCACTTGGGAGTACATTTTTTTTTTTATGTGGCCCCACCATCTAAAATGAGTTTGACACCCCTGATTAAATCTATTTTAGACAAATAATTACATTGTAATAATTAATAATTTAATAATTACTAATAATTTAATAATTAATAATTAATATTACATATAATTTTAATAATGTCATAATTAATTTAATCATTAATAATTTAATCATTAATAATTTAATCTGTTTTAGACAAATAATTACATTGTAATAATTCATAATTTAATAATTACTAATAATTTAATAATAATAATTAATATTACATATAATTTTAATAATGTAATAATTAATTTAATCATTACTAATTTAATCATTAATAATTTAATAATTAAATTTGTTTTAGACGAATAATTACATTGTAATAATTCATAATTTAATAATTACTAATAATTTAATAATTAATAATTAATATTACATATAATTGTAATAATTTAATAATTAATTTAATAATTAATAATTAATAATTTAATCATTAATAATTTAATAATTAAATCTGTTTTAGACAAATAATTACATTGTAATAATTCATAATTTAATAATTACTAATAATTTAATAATTAACAATTAATATTACATATAATTGTAATAATTTAATAATTAATTTAATAATTAATAATTAATAATTTAATCATTAATAATTTAATCATTAAATCTGTTTTAGACAAATTGCCTGACGTCAAAGAAACAAATAATAATAAACAGTGATTTTACAGCAATGACGGCATTCAATAATGAACATAAAAATGTGTGACACCTTATCTTTAATCAACTAATGCTTAGTTTGTATGGCTCCATTCTTTTCTACTTCTACTCCTTGCAAGTGTCAAAAGAAGTGTGGTCAACCAGGTCGTTTGAAACGTCTACTTCGGTCACTAAAAGTAACATGGGTTGCAACCCAGCAATACTGTGCACACCGCAGAATAAAACCCCCTCTTGGTGGAGTGGATGTGTGAACCTGAGCGGCCCGTCTGCAGGCACAGGTGGTATTGCTCACACCAATTTAGCTCAAAGCCCCAACTTGAAATAGCGCTGCTGTCAAGACCAATCTGTGCTGTGAGATGGACCGCTGTCTATGGTGGGGAGTGGGCGCGCACATGCACACACACACACACACACACGCACACACTCACACACACACACACACGCACACACGCACACACATTCTTGCATTTGTTACTTACACATACGATGCAAATATAAAAAAGCTTGTTTTGCAAAATGAGTGGGAATTTCACCAAAAAAAGGTCACCAATTTACAAGAAAAACTTAGAATTTTGGCATTATTATAATAAAAGTCGGAATTTTACGCAACGCAAGTCACAATTTTACAGGAAAAACTGAACACTTGTGCAATATTATGACAAAAGTCAAAGGTTTACTTAGAGATGTCCGATAACATCGGTCTGCCGATATTATCGGCCGATAAATGCGTTAAAATGTAATATCGGAAATTATCGGTATCGTTTTTTTTATTATCAGTATGTTGTTTTTTTCAACGTGAGAATCGCGTTTCGAATTCGAATCGATTTTTTCCCCCACCCCTATTATTTTTACAGATAAAACAGATGTGTCAGGACTTGGTCCCTGGGGTTTGTTTTCCCAGAATGCAACGGAAAGTTGGCTCGGGCAAGACGTGAATGTGAGTACATTTTTTTATTTTACACTAACAAAGGAACAAAAAGCGCGCTCAAGGCGGAAGTACAAACTTGACTAATGAAACAAATTAGGGATGTGCGTATCGATCCTGTGGTATCGATATATCGATACTCACACGCTACTCATTTGGCATCACTTTTCTGAAAAAAGTATCGATATAAAACAAAAAACGGCGTGTGGGGGGTGCAAGCATCACTTTCAGATGTTTTTGATGACTTACTTAACTTACTATGTGCTGGGACACCCCTGTACCTGGCAGAGTATAGAGCTGGGACACCCCTGTACCTGGCAGAGTATAGAGCTGGGACACCCCTGTACCTGGCAGAGTACAGAGCTGGGACACCCCTGTACCTGGCAGAGTACAAAGCTGGGACACCCCTGTACCTGGCAGAGTATAGAGCTGGGACACCCCTGTACCTGGCAGAGTATAGAGCTGGGACACCCCTGTACCTGGCAGAGTATAGAGCTGGGACACCACTGTACCTGGCAGAGTACAGAGCTGGGACACCCCTGTACCTGGCAGAGTATAGAGCTGGGACACCACTGTACCTGGCAGAGTACAGAGCTGGGACACCACTGTACCTGGCAGAGTACAGAGCTGGGACACCCCTGTACCTGGCAGAGTACAGAGCTGGGACACCCCTGTACCTGGCAGAGTATAGAGCTGGGACACCCCTGTACCTGGCAGAGTACAGAGCTGGGACACCCCTGTACCTGGCAGAGTATAGAGCTGGCCCAGTCACGTGACAGGAGACAGCGAATGAGCGTCGTCGACGTGCAACACACACACAGCCAGCCGACAGCGATGCAGCCAGGCATATCCAGTGTTGTCCAATTGTTGACTTAAAACAGGCATTGTTTTTTTTTTTTTTAGTAATGCCCATCCATCCATCCATCTTCTTCCGCTTATCCGAGGTCGGGTCGCGAGGGCAGCAGCTTAAGCAGGGAAGCCCAGACTTCCCTCTCCCCAGCCACTTCGTCCAGCTCCTCCCGGGGGATCCCGAGACGTTCCCAGGCCAGCCGGGAGACATAGTCTTCCCAACGTGTCCTGGGTCTTCCCCGTGGCCTCCTACCAGTCGGACGTGCCCTCCTGACCAGATGCCCATACCACCTCATCTGGCTCCTCTCGATGTGGAGGAGCAGCGGCTTTACTTTGAGCTCCCCCCGGATGACAGAGCCTCTCACCCTATCTCTAAGGGAGAGACCCGCCACCCGGCGGAGGAAACTCATTTCGGCCGCTTGTACCCGTGATCTTGTCCAAAGGTCATAACCCAAAGCTCATGACCATAGGTGAGGATGGGAACGTAGATGACCGGGAAATTGAGAGCTTTGCCTTCCGGCTCAGGTCCTTCTTCACCACAACGGATCGATACAGCGTCCGCATTACTGAAGACGCCGCACCGATCCGCCTGTCGATCTCACCATCCACTCTTCCCTCACTCGTGAACAAGACTCCGAGGTACTTGAACTCCTCCACTTGGGGCAGGGTCTCCTCCGCAACCCGAAGATGGCACTCCACCCTTTTCCGGGCGAGAACCATGGATTCGGACTTGGAGGTGCTGATTTTCATCCCAGTCGCTTCACACTCGGCTGCGAACCGATCCAGTGAGAGCTGAAGATCCTGGCCAGATGAAGCCATCAGAACCACATCATCTGCAAAAAGCAGAGACCTAATCCTGCAGCCACCAAACCAGATCCCCTCAACACCTTGACTGCGCCTAGAAATTCGGTCCATAAAAGTTATGAACAGAATGGGTGACAAAGGGCAGCCTTGGCGGAGTCCAACCCTCACTGGAAACGTGTCCGACTTACTGCCGGCAATGCGGACCAAGCTCTGACACTGATCATACAGGGAGCGGACCGCCACAATCAGACAGTCCGATACCCCGTACTCTCTGAGCACTCCCCACAGGACTTCCCGAGGGACACGGTCAAATGCCTTCTCCAAGTCCACAAAGCACATGTAGACTGGTTGGGCAAACTCCCATGCACCCTCAAGGACCCTGCCGAGAGTATAGAGCTGGTCCACACTTCCACGACCAGGACGAAAACCACACTGTTCCTCCTGAATCCGAGGTTCGACTATCCGGCGTAGCCTCCTCTCATGTTTACTGAATATTTTTGTTGAAATGATTATCCTAAATTCAAATAATTTCCACACAGGGGAATTTACTGTTAGTTGAAAATTGCTTGAGTATTTAAAACAAGATAAGAAAGAGATACAATTTGGAGATTCTTCATCTTTGCATTACAGTTTTATTTCTTTCCAAGAAAATCTTGAATATATGATTGAATGTGATTTTGGTTTTA
This sequence comes from Entelurus aequoreus, assembly GCF_033978785.1. Classification (NCBI taxonomy): domain Eukaryota; kingdom Metazoa; phylum Chordata; class Actinopteri; order Syngnathiformes; family Syngnathidae; genus Entelurus; species Entelurus aequoreus. The sequence continues at coordinate 97,940,711 of NC_084731.1, forward strand.
ATCTGTAACATGATTTCTTACATTTCGAAACCATTAGCCTATTTCATATTTCATTAATTGCTAATTATATCACAAACTTAAAAAAATAACTGCAGCTTCTTGCAATTCGGATTTGACTGTTAATTGGAAAGCCCTAATATTTAATTATTATTATATATAATATATAGTTATTATTATATATAATATTTAATTTATTTGTCATATTTATGTTATTTATTTTAATTTTACTTTTATTATATATTGACCATAATAAATGTGGTATAAATGGTCTGTATTTGTCTTGTGATTTGTCTTAAGTAATAACAATAGTAATAATATTTTTGACTGACAACAAATTGCCAATAAGAAATTATCGGTATCGGTATCGATGAAAATGCAAGAAAAAGTATCGGTATCGTATCGAATCCTAAAAGTGTGGTATCGCCCATCCCTAAAACAGATACTTGCACGTGGGCAAAAAAACTAAGGGCATGAACAAAAGTCGCTAACTGTGGCATGAATAGAAACAAACTTACTTGACATGGCATGACGTGCGCGGAGGTAAACAGAGTGAATGTCGCCAGGCCCACCAACAGAAGAAGACGGGCTTAAATAACAGTGACATGATTGGTGACAGGTGTGTGAGTCCAAACGTGGAACAGGTGAAACTAATGGGTAACCGTGGAAACAAAACAAGGGAGTGAACAACCAGGAACTAAGAAAGTGTCCAAAAAACAAACAGCACATGGCCAAGCAAACACATGATCAACACAGACATGACAAGATGTGTAAATAATGTGCATTATTTGTATTTGGACAATGTCACAACTACAAGACCAATGAATTCTCAACATGGAAGACATTTCTCTTTTTGGGTTGACAGAATTGCTAGACTTCATTTTTCCTGTATCAAAAGAAGCGGCAGCTAATGTGCATGTGTGTGTGTGTGTGTGTGTGTGTGTGTGTGCGTGTGTGTGTGTGTGCACTTGTCTCACCGTCCTTGTGTGGACATACACTTGATAAACCACCTTTCTGTGAGGATCTTTGGACTTGTGAGGACATTTGCCTGCTCCTCACAACTACAGAAGTCAAATATTTTTTTTACTTTGTGTGTTTTGCATTCTGAAGTGAGGTTGCAACGAGGGATGTCCGATAAATGTTTTAAAATGTAATATTGGAAATTATTGGTATCGTTTTTTTTATTATCGGTATCGTTTTTTTTTTTTTTTTTTTTTTTTTTTTTTTTTTTATTAAATCAACATAAGAAAACACAAGATACACTTACTCGTGCACCAACCCAAAAAAAACTCCTTCCCCCATTTACACTCATTCACATGAAAGAGTTGTTTCTTTCTGTTATTAATATTCTGCTTCCTACATTATATATCAATATATATCAATACAGTCTGCAAGGGATACAGTCCGTAAGCACACATGATTGTGCGTGATGCTGGTCCACTAATAGTACTAACCTTTAACAGTTAATTTTACTCATTTTCATTCATTACTAGTTTCTATGTAACTGTTTTTATATTGTTTTACTTTCTTTATTATTCAAGAAAATGTTTTTAATTTATTTATCTTATTTTATTAATTTTTAAAAAAAGTACCTTATCTTCACCATACCTGGTTGTCCAAATTAGGCATAATAATGTGTTAATTCCACGACTGTATATATCGGTTGATATCGGTATCGGTAATTAAAGAGTTGGACAATATCGGAATATCGGATATGGGCAAAAAGCCATTATCGGACATCCCTAGTTGCAACTCTTTACTCCCATCTAGGGCTAGATATATATTTTTTCATCATTCTAGCTATAGTGGAAAGGGGGGCCCTCACAACCTACTAACCAAACGTGGGTCCACACAAAGTAGGCAAGACATGTATGTGTGTGTGTGTGTGTGTGTGTGTGTGTGTGTGTGTGTGTGTGTGTACGTGGTGCTTAGCTTTGTTGTCAGAACCGTCAGGCCCCCGAAAATAAAGCAGACCTTTTTTTTAACTCTCAAGAGCAGTAAAGATTCTAATTTCAGAGAACGAAGCGCACATTGAAGGAAAAAAAAAAGCTCCCTTCCCGCATCTTTGTCTCTCTATCACATGGAAACACACACCTAACACGTGTGTGTGTGTGCCATAATTGTCTTAAGTGCACATGCTCTCTGCTGAGGTGCATTAACTGCTTATGCCAGCTTCTAAGGATCCCCGGGTGCCTGATATCCAGCAAGCAGACGCAGGGAGCACCCGGCAGCATCGCGCCACTCAGCAAAGGATTGACACAAACACACACACACACACACACACACACACAGACACACACGCGGGTGCACGAGGCAACAAACGTTTTGAACGAGCTGCGAGACTGAAGGCATTTCTTCTTCGACAGTGTGCGTTTAAAGCCCTATTGTTTTCGCCTGCAGCTACAGCCGGCGCCAATGATGCTGAGCTCCTCAGAGGCCAAACCAGGATGCTTTGGCTGCATGCTAATGTAGACTACAAATATATATTTATATATATATAAAAAAAACGGCGAAAAAAATAAAACATACCCACAGTTACGGATAAATCCTCGAATTTGCTTGGTTTGCATGGGAAACAATGAGATTCAATGATAATGGCAAGGAAGGTGCATGATTTGAATTCAATAATGCTTATATTCCGTCTAAGTTGAAGTTCTCGGTTTGAAGAACTCTGCTGTAAAGACCCCTATATAACATGATCATGTTTTATAGTTGTGGTTAGAACAGTCAAGCATTGGCATACTGCCTTGCCGCCTTCTGTCATAACGGGGTTTGTTCTCCCGGGAAGCAAACAGACTATTCCGGACAGGAACATATTTATGAATTACACTGCAAAAAGTCAGTGTTCAAAAACAAAACAAAAAAAATACAAAAATGAGGGGTATTTTACTTCAACTAAGCAAAATTATCTGCCAATAGAAGAAGAACATTTGGCTTGTCAAGACTTTCCAAAACAAGTCAAATCAGCTAACCTCAATGAACCCCAAAATACCTTAAAATAAGTATATTCTCACTAATAACAAGTGCACTTTTCTTGGTAGCAAAAACAAATATGAGACCTTTTTTCTCAATGTGTTGAAAAATATTCTTAAATGAAGTAAATGCTAGTGCCATCATCTTGACATAATGATATGCGCTCGGCATTACATTTCTTGAAACCAGCAAACTTACACGAAAAACGAGTTTATTTTTCTTAATGGAAAGGCAAAAAGGCAACGCTCAAGCAAATCATATTGTCTAAAAATGCATTTTCCTATCGATAACATGACATCATTGCGCCAAGTGCGTGGTCTTTCAGTCAATTAGTGAGCAAGGAATATAGTATGTATATATATATATATATATATATATATATATATATATATATATATATATATATATATATATATATATATATATATATATATATATATATATATATATATATATATATATATATTACCGTTCAAAAGTTTGGGGTCACATTGAAATGTCCTTATTTTTGAAGGAAAAGCACTGTACTTTTCAATGAAGATAACTTTAAACTAGTCTTAACTTGAAAGAAATACACTCTATACATTGCTAATGTGGTAAATGACTATTCTAGCTGCAAATGTCTGGTTTTTGGTGCAATATCTACATAGGTGTATAGAGGCCCATTTCCAGCAACTATCACTCCAGTGTTCTAATGGTACAATGTGTTTGCTCATTGGCTCAGAAGGCTAATTGATGATTAGAAAACCCTTGTGCAATCATGTTCACACATCTGAAAACACTTTAGCTCGTTACAGAAGGTACAAAACTGACCTTCCTTTGAGCAGATTGAGTTTCTGGAGCATCACATTTGTGGGGTCAATTAAACGCTCAAAATGGCCAGAAAAAGAAAACTTTCATCTGAAACTCGACAGTCTATTCTTGTTCTTAGAAATGAAGGCTATTCCACAAAATTGTTTGGGTGACCCCAAACTTTTGAACGGTAGTGTATATATATATATATATATATATATATATATATATATATATATATATATATATATATATATATATATATATATATATATATATATATATATATATATATATATATATATATATATATATATATATATATATATATATACAGTCCGGCCCCCGGCCAATTTTTTATTTATTGCAATTTTGAAGAATTTATCTGAATGAGCATGAACTATTCTGTTCAAAATTGTTTTGAAATGTCACATGTTAAATGTTTAAATATTAACTGTCAGTGTAATTATGAGACACAATTGTGTCAAAGTCATGTTTTTTTTATTTCATGCTTGAAATAAGAAATTATTACTTTGAAAAAGTAGTTTTATTTGTGTGAATGTTGGTGACACAGCTTTGCAACAGTTGATATTCTAGTTTCAAGCATGTTTTACTCAATATAGGTCATCAAATCTCAGCAACAAGCTGTAATATCTTACTGAGATCATTTAGGACCAAAACCCTTAAAACAAGTAAAACACCCTAACTAAAAATCTGCTTAGTGAGAAGAATTATTTTGTCAGATGGAAAACAAGCAAATATCACCCTTATTTGAGATATTTCATCTTACTTAGATTTCAGTTTTTGCAGTGTACACATGACAAAAGACAGGAACTTAAACAAAAGGAAAGTGTGCCGATCGCACGAGAGGCTAAGGAACATAAAACTTAACGCAGGAAACATAGACGTTAGAACAAACAAGACTTACTGTGGCATGAACCAAATAACTAGAAAAAAACGATATAATAGTCTCTTGATTAGAGCAGGCGCGTGTCCCGAACACATGAGGCTGGTCCAACTAATCAGTCTTAAAACTAACAGAAAATAACAAAAACATGATCCAGACCACAGATCATGACACCTTCATTGTTCGCTTTAGCAAAGCAACGTTTCTTTTGGACTCTGATCAGATCAATGACACGCCTATCAAATAGGGGTGTGATAATACGTTGCTATCACAAGACAAGACTCGATATTGGGCTCACGAGACAAGATTTCCACATTTTTTCCAAGCAGATGAGATAGAATGCACTGCAAAAAGTCAGTGTTCAAAAACAAGAAAAAAAAATACAAAAATTAGGGGTATTTTATTTGAAATAAGCAAAATTATCTGCCAATAGAACAAGAAAATTTGGCTTGTCAAGATTTTCCAAAACTAGCAAAAATTAGCTAACTTCAATGAACCCAAAAATACCTTAAAATAAGTATATTCTCACTAATGCAATTTTCTTGATAGAAAAAAAAAAGAGACCTTTTTGCACAATATGTTGAAAAATATTCTTAAATGAAGTAAATGCTAGTGCCATTATCTTGACATAATGATATGCGCTCGGCATTACATTTCTTGAAACCAGCAAACTTATACTAAAATGTGGAAATAGTGTCAAAGCGCTTTGAGTTCCTTAAAAAAAAGGTAAAAGCGCTATACAAGTACAACCCATTTACCATTTACCATTTAAAAACTAATTTATTGTTCTTAATGGAAAGGCAACAAGGCAAGCGCTTGTTACTCTCGGGGTCTCCTAGCCGCTCAGGCAAATCATATTGTCTAAAACTGCATTTTTCCATGGATAACATGACATCATCGCGCCAAGTGCGTGCGTTTTCAGTCAATTAGTGCGCATATATACAGCCCGGCCACCAGCCAAAAATGTTTTAATTGTAATTTTGAAGAATTCATCTGAATGTGCATGAACTATTTCTGTTCTAAATTGTTACAAATGTCACATGTTACATGTTTAAATAATAACTGTCAGTTTACTGTACTGTGCCAACTGTACTACTATATGAGCTTACTGCGAGGTTTGTTCTCCCAGGAAGCAAACGGACTATTCCGGACAGGATTTGAAAGTAGGAACATATTTATTAATTAGAAGTGTGCCGATCGCTTGAGAGGCTAAGGAACATAAAACTTAACGCAGGAAACACAGACGTTAACACTTAGCCTGAACTATGGACATAGAAAAAACAAGACTTACTGTGGCATGAAAGAAATAACTGGCAAAAACTTGGAATCCGACATGGAACGAGCAGCATGAATTAAGCATGAAACAAGCATGTAACTTTGGCATGAAATGAGCAATGACGCCAGGACGACTAACTGGCAAAGACAGGCTTAAATAATAATAGTCTCTTGATTAGAGCAGGTGCATGTCCCGAACACATGAGGCAGGTCCAACTAATCAGTCGCCATGGAAACTAAAACAAACAAGGATGTACAAAAACAGGAACACATGGAGTCTTAAAGGCCTACTGAAAGCCACTACTACCGACCACGCAGTCTGATAGTTTATATATCAATGATGAAATCTTAACATTGCAACACATGCCAATACGGCCGGGTTAACTTATAAAGTGACATTTAAAATTTCCCGGGAAATATCCGGCTGAAACGTCGCGGTATGATGACGTATGCGCGTGACGAAGTCAGTTTAACGGAAGTTATGGTACCCCGTAGAATCCTATACAAAAAGCTCTGTTTTCATTTCATAATTCCACAGTATTCTGGACATCTTTTGCAATTTGTTTAATGAACAATGAAGGCTGCAAAGAAGACAGTTGTAGGTGGGATCGGTGTATTAGCAGCGGACTACAGCAACACAACCAGGAGGACTTTGTTGGAGAGCAGACGCGCTAGCCGCCGACCTCACCTTGACTTCCTACGTCTCCGGGCCGCCAAACGCATCGGGTGAAGTCCTTCGTCCTTCCGCCGATCGCTGGAACGCAGGTGAGCACGGGTGTTGATGAGCAGATGAGGGCTGGCTGGCATAGGTGGAGAGCTAATGTTTTTAGCATAGCTCTGTGCGGTCCGGTTGCTAAGTTGCTAAGTTAGATTCAATGGCGTCGTTAGCACAGCATTGTTAACCTTCGCCAGCCTGGAAAGCATTAACCGTGTATTTACATGTCCACGGTTTAATAGTATTGTTGATTTTCTATCCATCCTTCCAGTCAGGGGTTTATTTTTTTGGTTTCTATCTGCAGTTAAAGCCCGATGCTATCACGTTAACTCGTAGCTAAAGCATTTCGCCGATGTATTGTTGTGGAGATAAAAGGCACTGATGTCCATTTCCCGTTCTCGACTCTCATTTTCAAGAGGATATAGTATCCCAGGTGGTTTAAAATCCAAATCCGTGATCCACAATAGAAAAAGGAGAAAGTGTGGAATCCAATGAGTCAGCTTGTACCTAAGTTACGGTCAGAGCGAAAAAAAAAAAAGTATTTCACTGCATTCTAGTCCGTCACTCTAACGTTCCTCATCCACAAATCTTTCATCCTCGCTCAAATTAATGGGGTAATCGTTCGAATCGCTCTAGCTGCGTTGAAAACACCCATTATGGCAGCGTTGAAATCGCCATGTAAAATTGCTAATGCTCATTAATGAATGCTAATGAATTGAGCATCGAGCTAGCACATTTGTTTAATGCATTTACTTTACTTTACCAAATTACATATATACCTCAATGGTGGTGTTTGGATGTTTTTTTCAGGGCTTTGTAGGCGGAATTGCGCGGCTCTCACAGGCTCCATTGTAAGCGGGCTACTGATCGCATTTATTTACTATTTAGAATGCAAGAGAAAAAATTAACATCTATCATCATGTCTTTCACAATGATTGTGAACGAAAGGCAAAATTCCCCCCCAAAAAAGTGCAGTTCTACTGAAAGCCACTACTAGCGACCACGCAGTCTGATAGTTTATATATCAATGATGAAATCTTAACATTGCAACACATGCCAATACGGCCGGGTTAGATTAGTAAAGTGCAATTTTAAATTTCCCGCCAAATATCCTGCTGAAAACGTCTCGGTATGATGACGTCTGCGCGTGACGTCACGGATTGTAGCGGACATTTTGGGACAGCATTGTGGCCAGCTGTTAAGTCGTCTGTTTTCATCGCAAAATTCCACAGTATTCTGGACATCTGTGTTGGTAAATCTTTTGCAATTCGTTCAATGAACAATGGAGACAGCAAAGAAGAAAGCTGTAGGTGGGAAGCGGTGTATTAGCGGCCGGCTGCAGCAACACAAACACGTAGCCGTTGTTTCATTGTTTACATTCCCGAACGATGACAGTCAAGCTTTACCATTGGCCTGTGGAGAACTGGGACAACAGAGACTCTTACCAGGAGGACATTGATACGCAGACGCGGTACCGTGAGTACGCAGCTGCGGCTTTCAAACATTTGATCGCTTGCCCGTACGTGCGTGCCGCTATGTGCATGTCACGTACGTGACTTTGGGGAAATATATGTGCTGTATGAACTTCGCGGAGGTGAACGGTACTTTGGGCTGTGGGATTGAGTGTGTTGTGCGGGTGTTTGAGTTGTATTGGCGGGTTATATGGACGGGAGGGGGGAGGTGTTTGTTATGCGGGATTAATTTGTGGCATATTAAATATAAGCCTGGTTGTGTTGTGGCTAATAGAGTATATATATGTCTTGTGTTTATTTACTGTTTTAGTCATTCCCAGCTAGCTAGCCCCAGCCGGAGAATCGGAGCAGCTGGGGCAGTATTGCAGTCTCTCTGCCGCACTGTTGTGACGAAACGAGAGCTGAGCCAGAAGGCAAAGCTCTCGGTCTACCGAGCTATCTACATTCCTACTCTCATCTATGGTCATGAAGTGTGGGTAATGACTGAAAGAATAAGATCGCGGATACAAGCGGCCGAAATGAGTTTCCTCAGAAGGGTGGCTGGCATCTCCCTTAGAGATAGGGTGAGAAGCTCAGTCACCCGAGAGAGACTCGGAGTAGAGCCGCTGCTCCTTCGCTTGGAAAGGAGCCAGCTTAGGTGGTTCGGGCATCTCGTGCGGATGCCTCACAAGCGTCTCCCTAGGGAGGTCCTCGTTGCACGTCAATCAATCAATCAATCAATCAATCAATCAATCAATCAATATTTATTTATATAGCCCTAAATCACAAGTGTCTCAAAGGGCTGCACAAGCCACAACGACATCCTCGGTACAGAGCCCACATAAGGGCAAGGAAAAACTCACCCCAGTGGGACGTCGGTGAATGACTATGAGAAACCTTGGAGAGGACCACATATGTGGGTAACCCCCCCTCTAGGGGAGACCGAAAGCAATGGATGTCGAGTGGGTCTGACATAACATTGTGAAAGTCCAGTCCACAGTGGATCCAACACATCAGCGGGAGTCCAGTCCACAGCGGGGCCAACAGGAAACCATCCCGAGCGGAGACGGGTCAGCAGCGCAGAGATGTCCCCAACCGATGCACAGGCTAGTGGTCCACCCGGGGTCCTGACTCTGGACAGCCAGCACTTCATCCATGGCCACCGGACCTATGCAACTCCCCTTCGTAAGGGACAGGGGAGAAGAGGAGAGAAGAAAAGAAACGGCAGATCAACTGGTCTAAAAAGGGGGGTCTATTTAAAGGCTAGATTATACAAATGAGTTTTAAGATGGGACTTTGCATAGGTCCGGTGGCCATGGATGAAGTGCTGGCTGTCCAGAGTCGGGACCCCGGGTGGACCACTAGCCTGTGCATCGGTTGGGGACATCTCTGCGCTGCTGACCCGTCTCCGCTCGGGACGGTTACCTGCTGGCCCCACTATGGACTGGACTCTCGCTGATGTGTTGGATCCACTGTGGACTGGACTTTCACAATATTATGTCAGACCCACTCAACATCCATTGCTTTCGGTCTCCCCTAGAGGGGGGGGGTTACCCACATATGCGGTCCTCTCCAAGGTTTCTCATAGTCATTCACCGACGTCCCACTGGGGTGAGTTTTTCCTTGCCCGTATGTGGGCTCTGTACCGAGGATGTCGTTGTGGCTTGTACAGCCCTTTGAGACACTTGTGATTTAGGGCTATATAAATAAACATTGATTGATTGATTGATTGACTTAAATGCTTCTACTGAGGTAGCATCTCTAACTGTTACTGGGAGGGCATTCCAGAGTACTGGAGCCCGAATAGAAAACGCTCTATAGCCCGCAGACTTTTTTTTGGCTCTGGGAATCACTAATACGCCGGAGTTCTTTGAACGCAGATTTCTTGTCGGGACATATGGTACAATACAATCGGCGAGATAGGCTGGAGCTAAACGTCCCACTGGGGGAGGAGACCCCGCGGCAGGCCAAGGACCAGATGGGGGTATTGCATCTCCTCTCTGGCCTGGGAACGCTTCGGGATTCCCCAGGAGGAAGTCGCAAATGTTGCTCTGGAGAGGGAAGTCTGGGGGTCTCTTCTGGAGCTGTTGTCCCCGCGACCCGATTCCGGATAAGCGGTTGAAGATGGATGGATGTAGTCATTCCCAGCTGAATATCAGGTCCCACCCGCCTCTCACAGCATCTTCCCTATCTGAATCGCTCCCACTGCCCTCTAGTCCTTCACTCTCACTTTCCTCATCCACAAATCTTTCATCCTCGCTCAAATTAATGGGGAAATGGTCGCTTTCTCTGTCCGAATCGCTCTCGCTGCTGGTGGCCATGATTGTAAACAATGTGCAGATGTGAGGAGCCCCACAACCGGTGACGTCACGCTACTTCCGGTAGGGGCAAGGCTTTTTTTTATCAGCGACCAAAAGTTGCCAACCTTATCGTCGATGTTCTCTACTAAATCCTTTCAGCAAAAATATGGCAATATCGCGAAATGATCAAGTATGACACATAGAATGGATCTGCTATCCCCGTTTGAATAAGAAAATCGCATTCCAGTAGGCCTTTAAGGGGAGTATTTCTTTCCAGCGGCATCGACCATGCACTTCTTCCTCTGTCTGCCGTATTTCTTCTCCCCCCCCACCCCCGCCCATCTCACGGCGCGTGATTGATGTCACGGGTACCACGAACACTTCTCACACTGCTCGTACACGGAGGAAGGGGAAGACGGCCTAATGTACATGAACGAGTGATTACCTCGCTGCTACCCCGTGATGGATTCCCTTGCAATCGATACCCAGTCACATCTCTTAGCTCTAGCCCCCTAAAATGCTCCCCCCCTCCCCAAATTAGACACTGAACTCCTGCCGCAATTATGAAGGGAACGCACATTTGCATATGAGAAAATAATTAAAACAAACAGTGCGGAATGGAACCCTGGAGAGTGGAGCAGGGAGGAGTAGGAGGAGGACCGTGGGCATAAAAGATGGAGGTTTAATTGCTCCACGCAGAGTGTGAGCCATTTCTTCTCAACTCTCTGCCTCTGCTGTCATCTCATTTGTCACCTTAGCACAGTTTGTTGTGGCGCTTCTATGCGAGACACCTTTGCACACACACTCCCCGTATTAGGATGTCATATTTTTGTTTAGGATGCAGTTACAGACGACACTGCAAAGTTATCTACATCTTCTAGCTCACGTCCCAAGAAAGAGATGTTCAGCTCTCTCAAAAGCAGTCATTGAACTCCTGCAGCTCCAGAGTGTGTGTGTGTGTGTGTGTGTGTGTGTGTGTGTGTGTGTGTGTGTGTGTGTGTGTGTGTGTGTGTGTGTGTGTGTGTGTTCTCGTATTTCTACCCTTCTTGAGACATCAAGAAGGAAAAGTACCTTCCATATGTGGACAAGTTAGGAAATAATGAAGATTAAAAAACAATTACAAACGAAAAAATTACTTAAAGCAGTTTTTTTCTCACAATGTGTCAACTTTTTTCTTATAAAATTGGGAACAATTTCTCGTATTATTTCTGTTTCTGTAATATTGCAATATTTTGTTGTATCACAATATTGCCATTTTTTTTTTTGTTCTTGTTTAATAGTGACATTTTTTGAGTAAAATGATGACTTTTGTCATAGTTTTACCAAGTTAAATTGTGATTATTGTTATAATATTACCAACATTTTTAAGTTTTCTTATAAAATTCTGACTTTTTCGGGTAAAAATACGACTCTTTTCATAAACATTTTAAGCTTTGCGGCTGTTATCATAACACCGCCAAAATTCTACGTTTTTCTTGTGAAATTGTGACCTTTTTCTTGTTAAATTCCAACTCATTTTCCACAAGCTTTTTTTATATTGGCATAGTATGTATATATTATTAATGTTGTAAATACAAATCTTTATATATCTAGAAAGGCTGGTCCTAAAGAGGTAGGCATTTTTCTGAGGTCTCAAGGAGGTAAGAAATACGAGTGTGTGTGTGTGTGTGTGTGTGTGTGTGTGTGTGTGTGTGTGTGTGTGTGTGCGTGTGTGTGTGTGTGTGTGTGTGCGTGTGTGTGTGTGTGTGTGTGTGTGTGTGTGTGTGTTCTCGTATTTCTACCCTTCTTGAGACATCAACTGTGACGACCTGGTCGCATCGAGGTGCGGTGGTGTTCTCCCAATGATGCAGACGGGCTCGGACACAGCTTGCAGGTAGGAAAATTATTTATTTTCACAAATCAGACAGAAAAAACAAAAACGACTAGCATGGGAGCTAGCAAGCAAAATAATCTAGCATGAGAGCTAGCAGGAAGCAAAGTGGTCGTAACTTGTTGCATGAGAACAAACTAGGAAGCCAGGCAGAGTGCTGCCCGGGCGAAGACTAAATAGCCCTCTGATTAGCGCTCGGGCAACAGGTGCGCGTCCCGAAACGCTAACCAGAGGCAGGTGAGCAAAATCTGCGGTCATGGCAACAGAAACAAAACACGTGACGCTAAAGTGTAAACAAATTGTGATCCGAGCAGCGGATCCTAACAGTACCCCCCCCTAAAAGGACAGATTCCAGATGTCCCTTGAAAACAAAAAAACAACTGGAACCCAAAAAAAACAAGCAATAGTTCATGAGTCAAGGGCGGGCGGGGGGGTGACTTGGTGGTGGGTCGCCAGGCCACGTGTCACCGAATCCACCGGGGAAGGGTCAGGTGGCGGCGGCGAATGGAACGCCGCTGCCGCTGGCGAGGCGGGCGAGGCGGGCGAGGCGGGCGACCACGGTAAGGCCACATTCGTGGCCGCCGAGAAGGTGGGCGTGAGTGGCGCCAGAATTTCAGCAGCCTCTGAGTCCTCTGAGAGAGCTGCTTGCGCAGCCGGACCACTCGAGGTCGCTGAGACGTCGCCGTGGAAGCGGTAGGTGTCGACGTCGCTGTCGTGGCAGCCGGAGTCGCTGTCGTGGCAGCCGGAGTCGCTGTCGTGGCAGCCGGAGTCGCTGTCGTGGCAGCAGGAGTCGCTGTCGTGGCAGCAGGAGTCGCTGTCGTGGCAGCCGGAGTCGCTGTCGTGGCAGCCGGAGTCGCTGTCGTGGCAGCAGGAGTCGCTGTCGTGGCAGCAGGAGTCGCTGTCGTGGCAGCAAGAGTCGCTGTTGTGGCAGCAGGAGTCGCTGTCGTGGCAGCAGGAGTCGCTGTCGTGGCAGCAGGAGTCGCTGTCGTGGCAGCAGGAGTCGCTGTCGTGGCAGCCGGAGTCGCTGTCGTGGCAGCCGGAGTCACTGTCGTGGCAGCCGGAGTCGCTGTCGTGGCAGCCGGAGTCGCTGTCGTGGCAGCCGGAGTCGCTGTCGTGGCAGCCGGTGCTGGTGCGAGAACCAGTCGTGGTGCAGGTGCTGGTGCGAGAACCAGCCGTGGAGCAGGTACTGGTGCGGGAACCAGCCGAGGTGCCGGTACTGGTGCGGGAACCAGCCGAGGTGCAGGTACTGGTGCGGGAACCAGCCGAGGTGCCGGTACTGGTGTGGGAACCAGCCGAGGTGCAGGTACTGGTGTGGGAACCAGCCGAGGTGCAGGTACTGGTGTGGGAACCAGCCGAGGTGCAGGTACTGGTGTGGGAACCAGCCGAGGTGCAGGTACTGGTGTGAGAACCAGCCGAGGTGCAGGTACTGGTGCGGGAACCAGCCGTGGTGCAGGTGGCCTAGCTGGCGGTTGCGGCTTAGCAGGCCGAAAAACCGGTGGTGGCGGCCGGGCAGGAGGTTGTGGCTTAGCCCGCCGAAGGACAGGTGGCGGTGGCCGAGCAGGAGGTTGCGGCTTAGCACGCCGTTGTGCCACCCCACTCGCACAGCTCCCAGTACTAGCCCCCCCCTCAAAAAGCGGATCCCAGACGCGTTCCTTGCGGATTGGAACCGTCTTCAAGGGTGGGTGGAGGGTGGTCAGGGGGAGGGTAGAATCCTCTCCTCCAAATTGTCCAAAATGTCTCTTGTCACCCCCCACTTGAGACTGGGACTGACTAGATTTAGTCCTTAAAAAAATGTCCTGATAATGTTTTATCTTAGAATTCAAGTCCTTAGGAGGTGGCTGATAAAAAGGAGCAGAAGAATTAAAAAACAATTCTTCGTCTCTGACGTCATCCACAGTGGGCGGGATGACGTCATCCGTGTGGGTCTCTAGCTGACTGACAGCCCAATCGGTGAAATGTTTGGCAAAGTGGTCAATTGGGTTGCCAAACATTTGAGGAGGGGAATCTTGGGCTGAATATTGCTTACTGTGTACCGGTGGAGGAGTCTGTGGGAGTGGCGCGTCTTTGCAGCGAAGTGAAGACCTCGTTGGCGGCTTCCGTCTTCGCTGACGCGTCCGGTGGTGCGGAGGTGTGGCGATGTCCTCGGGCCAAACGGAGTGGATTGGGACCAACTTTCCGTTAGGACCCCAGATCAGGTCCTGGCGCTCCGAGGGGGAATAGCGGAGAGTCTCCGCCTCCATTGCTCGCAACACCATCCACGCACCTTCGTCCATCTCCTCCGACGTGCTCGCTGCGGGAGAACTTCTTGCTGGCTTCCTACTGTTACGACCTGGTCGCATCGAGGTGCGGTGGTGTTCTCCCAATGATGCAGACGGGCTCGGACACAGCTTGCAGGTAGGAAAATGATTTATTTTCACAAATCAGACAGAAAAAACAAAAACGACTAGCATGGGAGCTAGCAAGCAAAATAATCTAGCATGAGAGCTAGCAGGAAGCAAAGTGGTCGTAACTTGTTGCATGAGAACAAACTAGGAAGCCAGGCAGAGTGCTGCCCGGGCGAAGACTAAATAGCCCTCTGATTAGCGCTCGGGCAACAGGTGCGCGTCCCGAAACGCTAACCAGAGGCAGGTGAGCAAAATCTGCGGTCATGGCAACAGAAACAAAACACGTGACGCTAAAGTGTAAACAAATTGTGATCCGAGCAGCGGATCCTAACATCAACAAGGAAAAGTACCTTCCATATGTGGACCGGTAAACAAGTTAGGACCGAAATCATAGTCCCCAATACAGAAAACTATTAAAAAAATGTAAAAAAAAACAAAAAAACATGTATATAGAGACATACTGTAATAACTTGAAGTAAATAATGAAGATTAAAAAACAATTACAAACGAAAAAATTACTTAAAGCAGTTTTTTTCTCACAATGTGTCAACTTTTTTCTTATAAAATTGGGAACAATTTCTCGTATTATTTCTGTTTCTGTAATATTGCAATATTTTTTTGTAAGATTATGACTTTTTTTTTTAATGTAAAATGATTACTTTTTAACGCAAAATGGTGCCATTTTTCTTGTAAAATTCTGACTTTTATCACAATGTTGCCAATTTTTTTGTTGTTCTTGTGAAATAGTGACATTTTTGGAGTAAAATTATGACTTTTGTCATAGTTTTACCAAGTTAAATTGTGATTATTGTTATAATATTACCAACATTTTTAAGTTTTCTTATAAAATGGTAACTTTTTCGGGTAAAAATACGACTCTTTTCATAAACATTTTAAGCTTTGCGGCTGTTATCATAACACCGCCAAAATTCTACGTTCTTCTTGTGAAATTGTGACCTTTTTCTTGTTAATTTCCAACTCATTTTCCACAACAAGCTTTTTTTATATTGGCATAGTATGTATATATTATTATTGTTGTAAATACAAATCTTTATATATCTAGAAAGGCTGGTCCTAAAGAGGTAGGCATTTTTCTGAGGTCTCAAGGAAGTAAGAAATACGAGTGTGTGTGTGTGTGTGTGTGTGTGTGTGTGTGTGTGTGTGTGTGTGTGTGTGGTGTGTGTGTGTGTGTGTGTGTGTGTTCTCGTATTTCTACCCTTCTTGAGACATCAACAAGGAAAAGTACCTTCCATATGTGGACCGGTAAACAAGTTAGGACCGAAATCATAGTCCCCAATACAGAAAACTATTAAAAAAAAACAAAAAAAAAACAGACAAACATGTGTATAGAGACATACTGTAATAACTTGAAGTAAATAATGAAGATTAAAAACCAATTACAAACGAAAAAATTACTTAAAGCAGTTTTTTTCTCACAATGTGTCAACTTTTTTCTTATAAAATTGGGAACAATTTCTTGTATTATTTCTGTTTCTGTAATATTGCAATATTTTCTTGTAAGATTCTGACTTTTTTTTTTAATGTAAAATGATTACTTTTTAACGCAAAATGGTGCCATTTGTCTTGTAAAATTCCGACTTTTATCACAATGTTGCCAATTTTTTTGTTGTTCTTGTGAAATAGTGACATTTTTTGAGTAAAATTATGACTTTTGTCATAGTTTTACCAAGTTAAATTGTGATTATTGTTATAATATTACCAACATTTTTAAGTTTTCTTATAAAATGGTAACTTTTTCGGGTAAAAATACGACTCTTTTCATAAACATTTTAAGCTTTGCGGCTGTTATCATAACACCGCCAAAATTCTAAGTTTTTCTTGTGAAATTGTGACCTTTTTCTTGTTAAATTCCAACTCATTTTCCACAACAAGCTTTTTTTATATTGGCATAGTATGTATATATTATTATTGTTGTAAATACACATCTTTATATATCTAGAAAGGGTGGTCCTAAAGAGGTAGGCATTTTTCTGAGGTCTCAAGGAGGTAAGAAATACGAGTGTGTGTGTGTGTGTGTGTGTGTGTGTGTGTGTGTGTGTGTGTGTGTGTGTGTGTTCTCGTATTTCTACCCTTCTTGAGACATCAACAAGGAAAAGTACCTTCCATATGAGGACCGGTGAACAAGTTAGGAGATAAATCATGGTCCCGATACAGAAAACCATTAAATCTAATAGAGAATGTCTCATTTGCACCCCTGGTGGTGAAATATATCAAAATTAGGGTGGTCCCAAAAAGGAGGGATTTTTCAAATTGACTGTATGCCGGTTTTAAACGTGCTACCCCTCTAGTCAACATATGGAATAACAAGTGTGTGTAAAAAATTGAAGTGCTCCCCCTTCTGGCCGATATATATAATAACAAGTGGGGCACGGCGTGGCGCAGTTGGGAGAGTGGCCGTGCCAGCAACCTGAGGGTTCCTTGTTCAATCCCCACCTTCTACCAACCTCGTCGTGTCCGTTGTGTCCTTGAGCAAGACACTTCACCTTTTCTCCTGATGGGTGGTGGTTAGCGCCTTGCATGGCAGCTCCCGCCATCAGTGTGTGAATGTGTGTGTGAATTGGTGAATGTGGAAAGAGTGTCAAAGCGCTTTGAGTACCTTGAAGGTAGAAAAAGGGCTATACAAGTTGTGACAGTCGCAAGCCGTCGTGCGGGTTCTCAGGACCACCAAGGAAGGACATTGCTTCGAGCATGGTTGACTTCATTTTATTTTTTTCAAATAAAACCTCAGTCTCAGGTAAATAAAATCTTTATATATCAAGAAAAGGTGGTCGTAAAGAGGTAGGCATTTTTCAGAGGTCTCAAGAAGGTAAGAACTACACGAATGTGTGTGTGTGTGTGTATGCTTCAAAATACACAGATTCCAGCACCTCATGTGTGTGGGCTGCCTTTGAGCAATACTGACACTGTGGGGTGCGTGCCGTCACGCGCACGGGGTCATCCGCTATGTTAGTAGCTTAAACTCCATTTTCAGCAGAGTGTTTGAAGACAGAGGATGAAAGTCTTTCCTCTCCCTTTCTCTCTCTCCTCGCTCTCCGGACACTTGCTGACCGACAACTTAGTGGCCGGCCGTCTCTTTAATTTAAAGCAGTCCGCTGTTTTTCACCCAGTTGAAAGAGTATTGACCAGATGGAGCGCTGGGCAGATAAAGACACGATGTGGGTGCCACTGAAGTCAGCTCGGTCTCTCGAGATAAAGGAGACGTGAGCGGTCCTGTGTAAGGGTGTGGATTTTAGAGAGGAGCTCGAAAGGTTTGATGTCTTTGAAGTAAGTATTTGGCCACCCATCCAAATGATCAGAATCAATGGACTCAACCCCTAGGCCACTGAGTAGGTTATCTATCCATCTAGCCATCCATCAATCCATCTTATTCCACAGTCAGGTCATGGGGGCTAAGCCTAGCCTTGTCTCTACTTCGTCCAGCTTCTCCCAATGAATCCTGAGACGTTTCCATGCCAGCTGATAGACATGGTCTCTCAAATGTGTCCCGGGGTTTTTATCCAAGCCTCTTACCGAACTGAACACCTCACCAAGTAGGCAACTTGGGGACATCCTGAACAAATGACAGAACTTCTCATTCTATCTCATCTGCTTGGAAATAATGTGGAAATCTTGTCTCGTGAGCCCAATATCGAGTCTCGTCTTGTGATAGCAACGTGTTATCACACCCCTATTTGATAGGCGTGTCATTGATCTGATCAGAGTCCAAAAGAAACTTTGCTTTGCTAAAGTCAACAATGAAGGTGTCATGATCTGTGGTCTGTTGGAGGTACGGAACCCCACCAGTTTCATATGCGCATTCACCGAACCCTTCTATGGTGAAAAATAAAATGTTTTTTTTTTTCAAATTCAAGACAAGGTTATATGTTTTTGGTGACACTTTAGTATGGGGAACATATTCTAAGTAACAAAGACTTAATTTAGAGTTATTTGGTTAGGGTTCGGGTCAGGGTTAGGGTTTTTTGGGTTGGTGCACTAATTGTAAGTGTATCTTGTGTTTTTTATGTGGATTTAATTTTAAAAAAAACAAAAAAAAAACGATACTGATAATAAAAAAAACGATACCGATATTGATTGATTGATTGATTGAGACTTTTATTAGTAGGTTGCACAGTGAAGTACATATTCCGTACAATTGACTACTAAATGGTAACAGCCGAATAAGTTTTTCAACTTGTTTAAGTCGGGGTCCACTTAAATTGATTCATGATACAGATATATACTATCATATATACTATCATCATAATACAGTCATCACACAAGATAATCACATTGAATTATTTACATTATTTACAATCAGGGGTGTGGAGGGGGGGGGGGGGTATGGGGGGGGGGATACGGGGGGGGGGGTATGGACATCAAGTAGTGGACATAGAGAGAGAGAGAGAGAGAGAGAGAGAGAGATCAGAAGGCATAAGAAAAAGAAAAAGTATCTGCATTTGATTGTTTACATTTGATTATTAGCAATCCGGGGAGGGTGTTAGTTTAGGGTTGTAGCTGCCTGGAGGTGAACTTTTATTGCGGTTTTGAAGGAGGATAGAGATGCCATTTCTTTTATACCTGTTGGGAGCGCATTCCACATTGATGTGGCATAGAAAGAGAATGAGTTAAGACCTTTGTTAGTTCGGAATCTGCGTTTAACGTGGTTAGTGGAGCTCCCCCTGGTGTAGTGGTTATGGCGGTCATTTACGTTAAGGAAGTAGTTTGACATGTACTTCGGTATCAGGGAGGTGTAGTGGATTTTATAGACTAGGCTCAGTGCAAGTTGTTTAACTCTGTCCTCCACCTTGAGCCAGCCCACTTTAGAGAAGTGGGTAGGAGTGAGGTGGGATCTGGGGTGGAGGTCTAGAAGATAATTTCCGATATTACATTTTAACGCATTTATCGGCCGATAATGAAAACCAAATCTTTTTCCATTTTCACACATCTCTGAAAGAAGTCCAGGGAGCCACTAGGGCGGCGCTAAAGAGGTTGCCGGCCCCTGGTTTAACCCTTTGAAACAGTTACTAACAACACCTGAGGTACCACTGTACATTTGTGTGTGGGGGCGGGGGGGGAATGGCTCCCAATAAAGAGTGGATTGTTCACGCATCTTCTCAGCTCGTCACAGCAGTTGCAAGCTTACAACTCATGCCTCCACAAAGACAATGTTCCGATCAAAGCGTGGTCGTTACAGTGTACCATAACATTTGCATAATTCAAAAGGCTAATGGCTAATTTACCAATCAATCAGGATCGGTTCTAATAAACGACATGACAAATTACATTTGTTGTCAATCACCCGGTTAAAAATGTCCCGTTCATCATCCGACGTCGTCGGCACTGAAACAGAGTGAGAGTCTATTTGTGTTGGGACTTCAGTCGTCTTCAAAACAAATGACTTCGGGGTGGTGAGGTCGCTTTGATGGACAGTTGTGACATACAATTGAGATAGGAGCAAACAAATATGTCATTGTTTTCATAGGCTGTTTGGATATGACTACATGTGGACGTTTAAAACATAATATAGGTACAAACTCTTATAAACTTGCATTTTTGTATTATTCAGCAGTCAGGTGGTGACATACACCACATTGCCAAAAGTTTTTGGCCACCTGCCTTGACTCACATATGAACTGGAAGTGCCATCCCATTCCTAACCCACAGGGTTCAATATGACACCTTTTGCAGCTATTACAGCTTCAACTCTTCTGGGAAAGGCTGTCCACAAGGTTTTCCACCATTCTTCCGACAGCGTATTGGTGAGGTCACACAACTGATGTTCAGTCCAATCCAATCCAATCCACTTTATTTATATAGAAATGAAAAAAATGTTGTTTAAATGTGCTGCACAACAATATTAAAAACAATATTAAAAACAAGATTCAAATATTATCCGTAAGCTCCACCAATGACTGAATGAAAACAAAAAATAAATAAATAAATAAATATAAAACCGATATAAAAACAAGATAAAAATAATTCTGATTAAAAACGATTTTAAAGGGTAAAACCAATTAAAACAGTAAATACAAAATCAAAATGTATAAAAAACACAGAGGACAACAGAGGACAGAGGACCACACAACTCACATAGTGTTGAAAGCCAAAGAATAAAAGTTGTTTGGGTTGGTGCACTAATTGTAAGTGTATCTTGTGTTTTTTATGTTGATTTAATAAAAAATAAAAAATAATATATATATGTATTAGGGATGTCCGATAATATCGACCTGCCGATATTACCGGCCGATAAATGCGTTAAAATGTAATATCGGAAATTATCAGTATCGGTTTTTTTATTATCTGTATCGTTTTTTATTTTTTTTTTATTTTTATTTTTATTAAATCAACATAAAAAACACAAGATACACTTACAATTAGTGCACCAACCCAAAAAACCTCCCTCCCCCCCATTTCTTTCTGTTATCAATATTCTGGTTCCTACATTATATATCAATATATATCAATACAATCTGCAAGGGATACAGTCCGTAAGCACACATGATTGTGCTGGTCTACTAATAGTACTAACCTTTAACAGTTAATGTTACTCATTTTCATTAATTACTAGTTTCTATGTAACTGTTTTTATATTGTTTTACTTTCTTTTTTATTCAAGAAAATGTTTTTAATTTAGTTATCTTATTTTATTTTATTTTTAAAAAAGTACCTTATCTTCACCATACCTGGTTGTCCAAATTAGGCATAATAATGTGTTAATTCCACGACTGTATATATCGGTTGATATCGGTATCGGTTGATACCGGTATCGGTAATTAAAGAGTTGGACAATATCGGAATATCGGATATCGGCAAAAAGCCATTATCGGACATCCCTAATATGTATATATTTTTAAAACATTTTTTTTTTAATTTCTTGTGCGGCCCGGTACCAATCGATCCACGGACCGGTTGGTCAAGAAGGCCTGGCTCTCAGTCTCCGTTGTAAATCATCCCAAAAGTGTTCGATAGCAGTGGTCCCCAACCACCGGTTCGTGGATCGATTGGCCGCACAAGAAATTAAAAAAAAAAAAGAAAAAGTTTTTATATTTTTATTAAATCAACATAAAAAACACAAGATACACTTTCAATTAGTGCACCAACCCAAAAAAAACTCCCTCCCCCATTTACACTCATTCACACTCATTCGCACAAAAGGGTTGTTTCTTTCTGTTATTAATATTTCTGGTTCCTACATTATATATCAATATAGTCAGGACTCTGTGCAGGCCAGTCAAGTTCATCCAGACCAGACTGTCATCTATGTGTTTATGGACCTTGCTTTGTGCACTGGTGCACAGTCATGATGGAAGAGGAAAGGGCCCCGCTCCAAACTGTTCCCACAAGGTTGGGAGCAATGGAATTGTCCAAAATGTTTTGGTATTCTGGAGCATTCAAAGTTCCTTTCACTGCAACTAAAAGGCCAAGCCCAACTCCTAAATAAAACAACCCCAGACCATAATTACTCCTCCACCAAATTTCACACTCGGCACAATGCAGTCCGAAATGTACCGTTCTCTTGTCAACCTCCAAACCCAGACTCATCCATCAGATTGCCAGATGGAAAAGTGTGATTCATCAGTCCAGAGAACGAGTCTCCACTGCTCTAAAGTCCAGTGGCGACGTGCTTTACACCAGTGGTCCCCAACCTTTTTTGCATCACGGACTGGTTTATTGTTGGCAAATACCGTATTTTTCGGAGTATAAGTCGCACCTGCCGAAAATGCATAATAAAGAAGGAAAAAAACATCCGGCTTAGTATAAACGGGGCCTAAACCAACTGCTAAAACTGGGTACAGCAAAATAAAAGCATGTTCTTGATCTGGAGCCAACAAATACGCAGGACATACCGTATTTTTCGGAGTATAAGTCGCACCGGAGTATAAGTCGCGCCTGCCGAAAATGCATAATAAAGAAGGAAAAAAACATCCGGCTTAGTGTAAACGGGGCCTAAACCTACTGCTAAAACTGGGTACAGCAAAATAAAAGCATGTTCTTGATCTGGAGCCAACAAATACGCAGGACATACCGTATTTTTCGGAGTATAAGTCGCACCGGAGTATAAGTAAAAGTCTTTTAATTGTGTGAAAGCAGGCCCGGCCCTAACCAATCTGGCGCCCTAGGCAAGATTTTAGGTGGCGCCCCCCCCACATCGGTAGTGAAGTGTATATACTCACAAGAAACCGAATAGCTTTGTCTTTGACCTTTTTTTTTTTACTTAAAGAAAGCAAATTAACAATCAGAATATTTAACAAGATAAAAAAAAATATGGATAAATAAATGAATAAAAAAAATAAAAAAATGAATATATGAAATAAAACGTGTCAACAAGTTGCATAAAATAAATTAAAAATACAATATAAATAAGGCAGTGCACAAAACAAGATATCAAACCAGTATGACTTTAACAACTATATTACAAAAAAAGGGGATCCTACAGTGTTCTTTATTTGTGCTTTTTAATATTGCATTAACTAGAATGACTTACAAATTACTGTACACCAGGGAGTACTGTAAATACCTAACGTTACATTATTATTTTCCAGAACAATTTAGCCCCCTCCACAATATCAACCCGACGTTAAAACAGAACTAGCTATTTATTGATTAGCAATTGCCGAATCATGTAACATTAGCTTAATGCTAAAAAGCCAGGTTACTATCACATTCTGTCACAGAAAAATAATTTCATGTAGGCAAACGTTACCTACCTGCTACCTCTGTCTTTTTCTCGTTTCTCCTCCTCTTTTCTTCCCTGGGCACCTGACAGTTTTGGCCGTTTTAACATCTTGTGTTGATTTTTTGATGTGGTGACGTCCAAAAAGAGTCATGATACGGGAAGGGAGGGGGCGCACCGAGCGGGGGGATGGGGGGGGGGGGGGGTAATGTTGTAACAAATAATATTTCTATTAAATAGGCTTTACTTTCCATTTTAATTTACGTCTGATTATTTTATGTATTTAGAAATAATAGTACCAACTTTTTTTTTTTTTCCTCCAACATTTGTGGCACTGGCGTGGCGCCCCCTGATGGACGGCGCCTTTAGCATTTGCCTATACGGCCTATGCCACGGGCCGGCCCTGTGTGAAAGCATGGAATTCTCTAGACAAAGACTTAAAAAGTTGCAAGAATATCTTTGAATTTAAAAAGAGTTACAAAAAGAGACAACTGGAATTATATCAAACTGCTTTTTGATATTGAATGGAACGTGTCATTTTGAAAATGCTTAAATGAAATTAAAAGTATGTTGACGTTCGGGTGTTGGTGGAAGGAACAGTGATAAAGTCATCTAAATAATTGGTGTTAAAAAGGGGGCAGATAAATATAAGAATAGTATTCTTCCATCTGCTCCTTTCTGATCATGGAAATGTATAAGATACAAAAAAACAATGAAAGTGTCAACTGTACATGGCTTGTACAGTATATATGCATTTTCATGAAAGGAATAATAAGAAATGATGATGATGATGATGATGATGAATTCTTCTCACTAAGCAGATTTGATGTTAGAGTGTTTTACTTGTTTTAAGGGTTTTGGTCCTAAATGATCTCAGTAAAATATTACAGCTTTTTGCTGAGATTTGATGACCTATATTGAGTAAAACATGCTTGAAACTATTTTTGTCCAAAACACACCCAGCAATGGTGCACAGGAAGGCGGGGAAGAAGAGGGGAAAAGGCGGCCAAAATGGTCAAAAGTCCCAATTTTGTCCAAAATACACTACCGTTCAAAAGTTTGGGGTCACATTGAAATGTCCTTATTTTTGAAGGAAAAGCACTGTACTTTTCAATGAAGATAACTTTAAACTAGTCTTAACTTGAAAGAAATACACTCTATACATTGCTAATGTGGTAAATGACTATTCTAGCTGCAAATGTCTGGTTTTTGGTGCAACATCTACATAGGTGTATAGAGGCCCATTTCCAGCAACTATCACTCCAGTGTTCAATAGTACAATGTGTTTGCTCATTGGCTCAGAAGGCTAATTGATGATTAGAAAACCCTTGTGCAATCATGTTCACACATCTGAAAACACTTTAGCTCGTTACAGAAGCTACAAAACTGACCTTCCTTTGAGCAGATTGAGTTTCTGGAGCGTCACATTTGTGGGGTCAATTAAACGCTCAAAATGGCCAGAAAAAGAGAACTTTCATCTGAAACTCGACAGTCTATTCTTGTTCTTAGAAATGAAGGCTATTCCACAAAATTGTTTGGGTGACCCCAAACTTTTGAACGGTAGTGTACCTCCCCGGGTTCCAGTCCCACGAGTCCCGCCGCCGGCCGCACAAGTCCCGGGATGCAAAAAAAATGTCCAAAACGCACCCAGCAAAGTCCCACGGGAAGTGGGGGAGAAAAGGGAGAAAAGTCGGCAAAAGTCCCCAAAAATGTTCAAAATACCTACCCAGGTTGGAGTCCCACAAGTCCCGCCGCCGGCCGCGCAAGTCCCGGGATGCCCAAAATGTCCATAACACACCCAGCCGAGTCCCACAGGGAGGGGGGATACAAGTTGGAAAAGTCGGCAAAAGTCCCAAAAATTCTCAAAAAACCTACCCGGGTTGGAGTCCCACATGAAGTGCCACAAGTCTTAAGACTTGTGGCACTCGAACCCGGGTGTGATTTTTGAACATTTTACCGACTTTTCTCACTTTTCTCCTCGCCTTCCCGTGGGACTTTGCTGGGCGCGTTTTGGACATTTTGGGCATCCCGGCCGGCGGCGGGACTTGTGGGACTCCAACCTGGGTAGGTATTTTGAACATTTTTGGGACTTTTGCCGACTTTTCCAACTTTTATCCCCCCCTCTCCCCGTGGGACTCGGCTGGGTGTGTTATGGACATGTTGGGCATCCCGGGACTTGCGCATAAGATTTGATGTTAGAGTGTTTTACTTGTTTTAAGGGTTTTGGTCCTAAATGATCTCAGTAAGATATTACAGCTTGTTGCTGAGATTTGATGAGCTATATTGAGTAAAACATGCTTGAAACTAGAATATCAACTGTTGCAAAGCTGTGTCATCAACACTCACAAGTATAAAACTACTTTTTTAAAAGTAATAATTTCTTATTTCAAGCAGGAAAAAAAAATCATGACTGACACAATTGTGTCTCATAATTAAAACAGATGACAGCCAAATGGACTTTGCTGTTTTATTTTCAATGAAACAATAGAAAATACGTACTCATATAGTAGTACACTTGTTATTAGTGAGAATATACTTATTTTAAGGTATTTTGGGGTTCATTGAGGTTAGCTAATTAGGGTCCGCACGGACCATTGTCAAAGGAATCCCAAAGGGAGTCCTTTTGCAGTGGGACGAAAGGAACCTACTGAATTTGTAAGGTTTTATTATTATTATTATTCTTTATTATTATTCCGCAGCGTTGCGCACTACTTTGCCCCCCTCAACATACTTCAAAACTCACCAAATTTTACACACACATCCAAAAACGTGTACACAACACTTTAGTCAAAAAACCAAACCCCAAAAATCAAAATTGCGCTCTAGCGCTCCCTAGGGAAAAAACTAAAACAAACTGCCTGTAACTCCCACTAGGAAGGTCGTAGAGACATGAAACGAAAACCTCTATGTAGGTCTCACTTAGACCTACATTTCATAATTTAACATCCTCGTGCAAAAACCAACAGGAAGTTGGCAATTTCCCCTTCAAGACAAAAAATGACTAAACACACTCATTTTTGCCTCTTTGAGCTGTAATTTGACCCCCTTAAAATACTTCAAAACTCACCAAACTTTTCACACACATCAGGACTGGTGGAAATTACGATCTAATAAAAAAAAAAACGAACCCCAAAACTCAAAATTGCGCTCTAGCGCAATTTTTGAATAAAACAGAGACAAAACTGCTCCTCAGAGGAAAACACAGACAAAACTGCTTGTAACTTCCGGTAGGAACGTCTTAGAGACATGAACCAGAATATTATAAACAGAAAGAAACAACCCTTTTGTGTGAATGAGTGTAAATGGGGGAGGGAGGTTTTTTGGGTTGGTGCACTAATTGTAAGTGTATCTTGTGTTTTTTATGTTGATTTAATAAAAAAACAACAACAAAAAAACAACAAACGATTTTGATAATAAAAAAATGATACAGATAATTTTCAATATTACATTATAAAGCATTTATCTCTACTAAAAACTAATTTATTGTTCTTAATGGAAAGGCAACAAGGCAAGCGCTTGTTACTCTCGGGGTCTCCTAGCCGCTCAGGCAAATCATATTGTCTAAAAATGCATTTTTCCATGGATAACATGACATCATCGCGCCAAGTGCGTGCTCTTTCAGTCAATTAGTGCGCATATATACAGCCCGGCCCCCGGCCAAAATTTTTTCTATTGTCATTTTGAAGAATTTATCTGAACGTGCATGAACTATTTCTGTTCAAAATTGTTCGAAATGTTACATGTTTAAATATTAACTGCCAGTTTACTGTACTGTGCCAACTGTACTACTATATGAGTACATTGTATTTCTAGCGTTTTATTATTATACCGCCGCCTCTTTGAGCTGTAATTTGACCCCCTTAACATGCTTCAAAACTCACCAAATTGGACACACACATCAGGACTGGCAAATATAATCAAAAAACCAAACCCCAAAACTCAAAATTGCGCTCTTGCGCCCCCTAGGACGAAAACACAGACAAATATGCCTCTAACTCCCAGTAGGAATGTCGTAGAGACATGAAACACAAACCTCTATGTAGGTCTCACTTAGACCTACATTTCATAATTGACATCCTCGTGCAAAAACCAACAGGAAGTTGGCAATTTCCCCTTGAAGACAAAAAATGACTAAAAACACTAATTTTTGCCTCTTTGAGCTGTAATTTCACCCCCTTAAAATACTTCAAAACTCACCAAACTTTTCACACACATCAGGACTGGTAGAAATTGCGCTCTAATAAATAAAAACGAACCCCAAAACTCAAAATTGCACTCTAGCGCAATTTTTGAATAAAACAGAGACAAAACTGCCCCTCAGAGGAAAACACAAACAAAACTGCTTGTAACTTCCGGTAGGAACGTCTTAGAGACATGAAACAAATACCTATACGTAGGTATCACCTAGACCTACATTTCTTAGATTGAGATCCTTCAGCAAAAATCAACAGGAAGTTTGCTATCCCTCCTTCAAAACAATTTTTTTGTTAAAACCGGTCACCAAACATCAAACATTATCTCCTCCGAGCGCGTTTGTCGTTTCGGCTTCAAACTGCTACAGGAGAGAGATTGAACCCTTCTGATTAAAGTTGACGACGGCGTTTCGTTTAGTGCTACCGTTTTGATTTTATGAGCCTTCAAAGACCCGCAGCACTAAAGTTGCTCCGCTGCTGTTGTTTCAAGATGGCTGCTTAAAAGCAGGAAGCACCAGCGTGAGCACAGAATGCAGAGAAGGTAGGTGCACTACTCAAAAGTATCTAACTCCCAGTACGAATATCGTAGAGACACGAAACAAAAACCTCTATGTAGGTCTCACTCAGGACTACCACTGGACAAAAGTATTGGGACACCTAGGACTAGCACCAGCCAAAATGCGGACCCGACCAACGCTGCTTGCAGCTTTAATTTGTTCTTGTTTTTTAACACTGACTTTTTGCAGTGAACAAAGCAGGACCCTAAGAAACAGAATCCCGTCATCACATTTTTGTCGGAGAGATGTTTTAGGGCAGGTGCTGATGATGCGGCACAGCTTTAATGAGTTACCCCGTAACAGCAGATCAGGACAGAGATTCTGTGAACGATATGGCGGGGAAGAGATGGGCGGGGGGTGGTGTGGGCTCGTGGAGGTAGAGTACAGCAAGCTGGCTGTGCACTCAAAGACAAGAGAACAAACCCCTCAAAGTCATCCTGCTAATCCATCCTGACAACGCTGAAGCCTCATCATATCGACGCCTCTCTCAGCTGTACACACAAACACACTTTTCACTCCTGCCCTGACAGGATGCTGCCAGCCCCCGCCTTCCCTGCATTCCCTTCCATCCGTCTCTCCATCCCACTCCCTGGTAGCAAGCGTTGCTGTCGAGGGATGAAACAAGAGAGGAGTGCCAAAGAAGGTCAGGAGGGAAGATGGGCTGAGATTCGTAACATGCACGACCCGGTCGCGGACTCGCCGAGTGCTTATGGAACCACGCCCCTTTTTTTTCCACCCGACCACTAAGCACCATCGATGACTTCAAGTGCCAACATCTTTCAGCACTTGCACTGCAAAAAGTCTGTTCAAAAACAAGAAAAAAACCCCTACAAAAATTAGGGGTATTTTATTTGAACAAAGCTGTCATGATCTGTGGTCTAGATCATGTTTTGTTTAGTTATGTTCTGTTTGTTTTTGGACTCCATAGTTCCTGTTTTTGTGCACCCTTGTTTGTTTTAGTTTCCATGACGACTCAAATACTACTCCAGCTTATCTCGCCGATTGTATTGACAAGAAATCTGCGTTCAAAGAACTCCGGCTTATTAGTGATTCCCAGAGCCAAAAAAAAGTCTGCGGGCTATAGAGCGTTTTCTATTCGGGCTCCGGTACTCTGGAATGCCCTCCCGGTAACAGTTAGAGATGCTACCTCAGTAGAAGCATTTAAGTCCCATCTTAAAACTCATTTGTATAATCTAGCCTTTAAATAGACCCCCCTTTTTAGACCAGTTGATCTGCCGTTTCTTTTCTTCTCTCCTCTTCTCCCCTGTCCCTTTGGAGGGGGAGTTGCATAGGTCTGGTGGCCATGGATGAAGTGCTGGCTGTCCAGAGTCGGGACCCAGGGTGGACCACTAGCCTGTGCATCGGTTGGGGACATCTCTGCGCTGCTGACCCGTCTCCGCTCGGGATGGTTTCCTGCTGGCCCCACTATGGACTGGACTCTCGCTGATGTGTTGGATCCACTGTGGACTGGACTTTCACAATATTATGTCAGACCCACTCGACATCCATTGCTTTCGGTCTCCCCTAGAGGGGGGTTGCCCACATATGCGGTCCTCTCCAAGGTTTCTCATAGTCATTCACCGACGTCCCACTGGGGTGAGTTTTTCCTTGCCCGTATGTGGGCTCTGTACCGAGGATGTCGTTGTGGCTTGTGCAGCCCTTTGAGACACTTGTGATTTAGGGCTATATAAATAAACATTGATTGATTGATTGATTGATTAGTTTCACCTGCCTCATGTGTTTGACTCACGCACCTGCTCTAGTCAGAGACTATTATTTAAGCCTGTTTTGCCAGTTAGTCGTCCTGGCGACATTGCTCTGTTGATGTTCTTTTCATGCTCTGTATTGATTGTTTCATGCTCGTTTCATGCCACAAATTCATGCTTGTTTTCATGCGTTTGTTCGCTTCATGCTATGCCAAGTAAGTTTTGTTTACTCACGCCACAGTTAGCAAGTTTTTTTGTTTCATGTCCATAGTTCTGCCTAAGTGTTAGTCTTTGTATCCTGCGCTAAGTTGTGCCTTCGCCTTTTCACTTTTTGAGTCAAGATTAAATCATGTTTTTACCTGCACGCCTTGTCCAGAGTAGTCCGTTTGCATCCTGGGAGAACAATCCTCGCAGAAAGCTGCGAAAAACTCCTCGTTCTGACACCCAAAGTCCCATTCTTCATTTCCTCTCATTCCAGAAAGAACAGGAAGGAAATTCCCTTTAGAAAGAATGACAAAAAAAATGCTAAAAAAAAGTAATGTCATGGTTGTCTTGAGTTTCCAATCATTTCTACAACTCTTATTTTTTTGTGATAGAATGATTGGAGCACGTACTTGTTGGTCACAAAAAACATTCATGAAGTTTGCTTATTTTATGAATTTATTATGGGTCTACTGAAAATGTGGGTCAAAAGTATACATACAGCAATGTTAATATTTGCTTACATGTCCCTTGGCAAGTTTACCTGCAATAAGGCGCTTTTGGTTACCATCCACAAGCTTCTGGTGGAATTTCTGACCACTCCTCTTGACAAAATTGGTGCAGTTCGGCTAAATGTGTTGGTTTTCTGATATGGACTTGTTTCTTCAGCATTGTCCACACATTTAAGTCAGGACTTTGGGAAGGCCATTCTAAAACCTTCATTCTAGCCTGATTTAGCCATTCCTTTACCACTTTTGACGTGTGTTTGGGGGTCATTGTCCTGTTGGAACACCCAACTGCGCCCAAGACCCAACCACCGGGCTGATGATTTTAGGTTCTCCCGAAGAATTTGGAGGTAATCCTCCTTTTTTCATTGTCCCATTTACTGTCTGTAAAGCACCAGTTCCATTGGCAGCAAAACAGGCCCAGAGCATAATACTACCACCACCATGCTTAACGGTAGGAATTGTGTTCCTGGGATTAAAGGCCTCACCATTTTTCCTCCAAACATATTGCTGGGTATTGTGGCCAAACAGCTCCATTTTTGTTTCATCTGACATCACATGGACAAAAGATAAGACCTTCTGGAGGAAAGTTCTGTGGTCAGATGACACTAAAATTGAGTTGTAGAAATGATTAAATATGTATACGCTTTATTATTTGACTTATCGACTAATCGTTAAGATACATGTTGACTAAGCGCCTATCAAAATAATCGTTAGTGGGTGTAATGCAGGTGATCTACTAAGACCGTGTGTACTATTGATAACAAGTGCAAAAGTGGTGCAGGCCACCATTTAAGATAAATGTTGACTAATCGCCTATCAAAATAATCGTTAGTTGCAGCCCTATTTGTGGGTGTATTGCAGGTGATTGAATGGTGTTCCTGGGATTAAAGGCCTCACCTTTTTACCTTCAAACAGCCTAGTGGTTAGAGTCTCCGCCCTGAGATCAGCCGAGTCATACCAAAGACTAAAAAAATGGGACCCATTATCTCCATGCTAGACACTCAGCATCAAGGGTTGGAATTGGGGGTTAAATCACCAAAAATGATTCCCGGGCGTGGCCACCGCTGCTGCCCACTGCTCCCCTCACCTCCCAGGGGGTGAACAAGGGGATGGGTCAAATGCAGAGGACAAATTTCACCTCACCTAGTGTGGTGTGTGACAACCATTGGTACCTTAACTTAAATATTGCTGGGTATTGTGGCCAAACAGCTCCATTTTTGTTTCATCTGACCACAGAACGTTCCTCCAGAAGGTCTTATCTTTGTCCATGTGATGTCAGATGAAACTTGTCAAGAGACATGTAAGCAAATATTAACATTGCTGTATGTATACTTTTGACCCAGCAGATTTGGTGACATTTTCAGTAGACCCGTAATAAATTCATAAAAGAACCAAAACTTCATGAATGTTTTTTTGTGACCAACAAGTATGTGCTCCAATTCAAGATTCAAGATTCAAGATTGTTTATTGTCATATGCACAGTTAAACAGACAGTTTGCCATACAATGAACATCTTAATTTGCTAGTCCACCCTTCAACAAGTCACTTGGTACTTAGCTAAAATAATAAAAAAAATTTAAAAAAAAATACAAATACAAAATAGATTAAAAAAAAAAAAAAAAAAAAAAAAATTAATAAATTAAAAAAAAATAAAAAAAACGTAAAAAATAAATTAAAAAAATAAATAAAAATAAAAATAAAAATAAAAATAAAAATAAAAATAAAAATAAAAATAAAAATAAAAATAAAAATAAAAATAAAAATAAAAATAAAAATAAAAATAA
Source organism: Entelurus aequoreus (assembly GCF_033978785.1). Lineage (NCBI taxonomy): Eukaryota > Metazoa > Chordata > Actinopteri > Syngnathiformes > Syngnathidae > Entelurus > Entelurus aequoreus. The sequence continues at coordinate 97,972,999 of NC_084731.1, forward strand.
AAATAAAAATAAAAATAAAAATAAAAATAAAAATAAAAATAAAAATAAAAATAAAAATAAAAATAAAAATAAAAATAAAAATAAAAATAAAAATAAAAATAAAAATAAAAATAAAAATAAAAATAAAAATAAAAATAAAAATAAAAATAAAAATAAAAATAAAAATAAAAATAAAAATAAAAATAAAAATAAAAATAAAAATAAAAATAAAAATAAAAATAAAAATAAAAATAAAAATAAAAATAAAAATAAAAATAAAAATAAAAATAAAAATAAAAATAAAAATAAAAATAAAAATAAAAATAAAAATAAAAATAAAAATAAAAATAAAAATAAAAATAAAAATAAAAATAAAAATAAAAATAAAAATAAAAATAAAAATAAAAATAAAAATAAAAATAAAAATAAAAATAAAAATAAAAATAAAAATAAAAATAAAAATAAAAATAAAAATAAAAATAAAAATAAAAATAAAAATAAAAATAAAAATGAAAATAAAAATAAAAATAAAAATAAAAATAAAAATAAAAATAAAAATAAAAATAAAAATAAAAATAAAAATAAAAATAAAAATAAAAATAAAAATAAAAATAAAAATAAAAATAAAAATAAAAATAAAAATAAAAATAAAAATAAAAATAAAAAATAAAAATGTATATACAAGGCACAATAAGTAACATTACATTATTGCACATTCCGATTGACAGTCAAGAGTAGGGGTGTGGGAAAAAGTTGCGATTCTCACGTTGTGCGATTCAGAATCGATTCTCATTTTTAAATTGTTTTTAATTTTTTTATTATAATTATTTTTAATTTTTTATTTTATTTTTTTTAAATTAATCAATCCAACAAAACAATACACAGCAATAACATAACAATGCAATCCAATTCCAAAACCAAACCCGACCCAGCAACACTCTGAACTGCAATAAACAGAGCAATTGAGAGGAGACACAAACACCACACAGAACAAACCAAAAGTCATGAAACAAAAATGAATATTATCAACAACAGTATCAATATTGGTTACAATTTCAACATAGCAGTGATTAAAAATCCCTCATTGACATTATCATTAGACATTTATAAAAAAAGAACAATAGTGTCACAGTAGCTTAAACTTGCATCGCATCTCATAAGCTTGACAACACACTGTGTCCAATATTTTCACAAAGATAAAATAAGTCATATTTTTGGTTCATTTAATAGTTAAAACAAATTTACATTATTGCAATCAGTTGATAAAACATTGTCCTTTACAATTATAAAAGCTTTTTACAAAAATCTACTACTCTGCTTGCATGTCAGCAGACTGGGGTAGATCCTGCTGAAATCTATGTATTCCATGAATAGACAATCCTTTTGAATCGGGAAAAAAATCGTTTTTGAATCGAGAATCGTGTTGAATTGAAAAAAAAAATCGATTTTGAATGGAATCGTGACCCCAAGAATCGATATTGAATCGAAACGTGGGACACCCAAAGATTCACAGCCCTAGTCAACAGTATAAATATGGAGGTGACATTGGGTCACAGTAGAAGTGTCTTTAGTGATCGAAGGTGAAAAGTGTCTACAGTGATGGTTCACTCCAATCACTCTATCACAAAAAAAACAAGAGTTGTAGAAATGATTGGAAACTTAAGACAGCCATGACATGATGTTCTTTACAAGTGTATGTCCACTTTTGACCACGACTGTATACATCTAGGGCAGCTAAGTTAAAGATGATGAATGTGTCCATGCAGCATACAAAGTAAAAGAAAGAGGAGAATGAAAGAGCCTAAGCATTATAGGGGTGTTTGGAAAGATGAGCGGATGACCCATAAAGACATAAAGCGGCCAGCACTCCGGGCTTTCTGCAGGCTTTATCCATGAAAGCAGACTCCCGTGGCTTGGAATATGACAAATACTACACTGTTACCATCCCTCTGTGGGTGTTGGCGGTCAGTGGGTCTGCACACATGTACCGTTAAATGCCCACAGTGGGCTACAGGCAGACCATTACACACCAAGGCACCGATGGCAACAGTACGTGTACGTCAGGGGTGTCCAAACTTCTTCCACTGAGGGCCGCACATGGAAAAATTAAAGCATGTGGGGGCCATTTTGATATTTTTCATTTTCAAACCATAACAAAAATATATGCGTTTTTTTATTTATTTTACCTTTAGGGGTCCCGGGGACCATAAAGGGTCTCAGTCATTAAAATGTTAAAAATAAGTCAGATTATTATTTTTTTTTAAATTATTTAACGCTTACAGTAAATCTCTATATGAACTTCAAGTTGATATAAAGTAATACAAATTAAAAAAAAAATGTTTTATGGCTTTCTGTCAAAAACAACTTAGTTTTTTTATAGTAAAACTGAAATATGCAGTATTTAGTAATTAGAGCCCTAAAATATCAATAATGCAGGACACCATTGATTTTAATTAGTTAAATATTTTTGAGTAATCACAGTGAAATGATAAATACAAAAATCACTAAATATATTTGGGATCCAAAAGGTGCCCCGCTCATAAAGTGACACATTTTTATTAGGTTTTTCTTTTACTTTCAGCACTTAAGTTACGAGATCAACTTCAGATATATCTGTCCATTTTATGCTGGAACTATTATTTTGTTTGTTTTATGCGCTTTTGTCAAAGAAAACGTTTAAGTTTTTGTATGGCTACTACACAATATATGCAATATTTACCACATAAAACTAGAGATGTCCGATAATATCGGCCGATATATGCGTTAAAATGTAATATCGGAAATTATCGGTATCTGTTTTTTTTTATTATCGGTATCGTTTTTTTATTTTTTATTTTTTTTTAATTAAATCAACATAAAAAACACAAGATACACTTACAATTAGTGCACCAACCCAAAGAACCTCCCTACCCCCATTTCTTTCTGTTATCAATATTCTGGATCCTACATTATATATCAATATATATCAATACAGTCTGCAAGGGATACAGTCCGTAAGCACACATGATTGTGCGTGCTGCTGCTCCACTAATAGTACTAACCTTTAACAGTTAATTTTACTCATTTTCATTCATTACTGGTTTCTATGTAACTGTTTTTATATTGTTGTACTTTCTTTTTTATTCAAGAAAATGTTTTTAATTTATTTATCTTGTTTTACTAATTAAAAAAAAAAAGTACCTTATCTTCACCATACATGGTTGTCCAAATTAGGCATAATAATGTGTTAATTCCACGACTGCATATATCGGTTGATATCGGTATCGGTAATTAAAGAGTTGGACAATATCGGAACATCGGATATCGGCAAAAAGCCATTATCGGACATCCCTACATAAAACATTTAAAGTGAAATATTTGAAGTACTTGGAGCCCTGAAAATAATTCATTATAACATGGATTTTTTTTCATTATTTTTTTTTTTTTGAGCAATGGCAAAAAAAGAAAAATGAAAAAAGACAAAAGAAAAAAAAAAAACAGCCTGCATGGCAGCGTTTGTGTCAACATTGCAACTTTTTCTGGTTAGATTTCACCTCATTCCACTTTTTTTAATGTTCTTTTTTATTGTTACAATAGTATTTCCAGAATGTGTGGCGGGCCGGTAAACAATTAGCTGCGGGCCGCAAATGGCCCCCGGGCCTCACTTTGGATACCCCCGGGATACGTCAAATCTTCTTGACGAAGTGTACTGTCACGTGGCCCGAGATGTAACGAAAGGAGCCGGAGCGATACTTGTATGTCCTTGGCATGGGAGCGCAGTCAACTGTATAGCGTTTGTCTGCACTGCAAAAAGTCAGTGTTCAAAAACAAGGAAAAAAATTACAAAAATGAGGGGTATTTTACTTGAACTAAGGAAAATGATCTGCCAATAGAACAAGAAAATTGGGCTTGTCAAGACTTTCCAAAACAAGTAACATTAGCTAACTTAATTGAACCCCAAAATACCTTAAACTAAGTATATTTTCACTAATAACAAGTGCACTTTTCTTGGTACAAAAAAAAAAGACCTTTTTGCTCAATGTGTTGAAAAATATTCTTAAATGAAGTAAATGCTAGTGCCATTATCTTGACATAATGATATGCGCTCGGCATTACATTTCTTGAAACCAGCAAACTTATACTAAAAACTAATTTATTGTTCTTAATGGAAAGGCAACAAGGCAACCGCTTGTTACTCTCGGGGTCTCCTAGCCGCTCAGGCAAATCATATTGTCTAAAAATGCATTTTTCCATGGATAACATGACATCATCGCACCAAGTGCGTGCTCTTTCAGTCAATTAGTGCGCATATATACAGCCCGGCCCCTCGGCCAAAACATTTTTTATTGTAATTTTGAAGAATTCATCTGAATGTGCATGAACTATTTCTGTTCAAAATTGTTAAAAATGTTACATGTTTAAATATTAACTGTCAGTTTAATGTACTGTGCCAACTGTACTACTATATGAGTACCTGTTTTCTATTGTTTCATTGAAAATAAAACAGCAAAGTCCATTTGGCTGTCATCCGTTTTAATTATGAGACACAATTGTGTTAAAGTCATGAAATAAGAAATGATTACTTTGAAAACAGCAACAGTTGATATTCTAGTTTCAAGCATGTTTTACTCAATATAGGTCATCAAATCTCAGCAACAAGCTGTAATATCTTACTGACATCATTTAGGACCAAAACACTTAAAACAAGTAAAACACTCTAACATAAAATCTGCTTAGTGAGAAGAATGATCTTATCAGACAGGAAATAAGCAAATATCACCCTTATTTGAGGTATTTCATCTTACTTAGATTTCAGTTTTTGCAGTGTGGCATCACAACAAATGTGGTCCAGACTCTTGCAGATGGTTCAGATTGAAAGACTCATCCATGGAACTGCACTGACCACAATGCACTCTGCCTGCTGTTCCCTTAACTCAGGATTTCGCCGGCTTTCCTTGTGATTGTCGCAGCCTTAAAGTGTCTGATTTTGCGGCAGCCTTTTTGAAAAAGTTGCTTATATATTTTTTTTAAAATTTATTTTATTATTTTATTTTTTTTATAATGTCCTGCCCAGCTTCTCAGGCAAATCATATAGTAGATGTAGATGCCCATATCGGCTGTTCAGATTTACTTCACAAAAGAGAAGTGTGGGATACTTCTCTTGTTGCCTTACTTGTATTTGGACTTTATTAAATGTATTTATATTATCATTTGGTGCAGCCGGGCCGGAGCAGGAGGGGATAGAAAGAGAGAAAAAGGAAGACAGAGGGAGGAATTGTGGGGACAAGAGGGGGATTAGACAGAGAGACAAAAACAACAACAGCAAACACAACAACAACAACAACAACAGCAAATACGACATGTACAAATATGATGGTAAAAGTAATAGCCAATAAGCAGTTAGCGAAAATTTTAAAAAAAATACAGAAATGACAATGAGCATTATTACACTACAAATGGAGCAATATGAATACCAATAGAAATAGTGCTATTGATAATAAACAATACCAATACTTTACCTTTATTATCAACAATACAATTGTTCAAATGCAACAATACATATACGTAACGATAACTTGAGATACGAAAGAATGCAGAAAAATGGAGGGGAAGAAAGAGAAGCAACCTACATTAACCTTGTAGATTGTTATAGTAACAATAGGTTAAGCTTTGTCAGTGTGCCATGTGTTATACCCAGTTTACCCTAGGGCAACAACGTTAATATATGTTTGATGAAACGTGATTATGTGCATGAGTGTATTATTTTTTGCAAATAATCAATAACTTAGAATTGGATGGCAGCAACACGTTGCAAAAAAGTTGGCACAGGGGCATTTTTACCACTGTGTTACATGGCCTTTCCTTTTAACAACCCTCAGTAAAGGTTTGGGAACTGAGGAGACACATTTTTGAAGCTTCTCAGGTGGAATTCTTTCCCATTCTTGCTTGATGTACAGCTTAAGTTGTTCAACAGTCCGGGGGTCTCCCTTCTGCTATTTTAGGCTTCATAATGCGCCACACATTTTCAATGTCTGGACTACAGGCAGGCCAGTCTAGTACCCGCACTCTTTTACTATGAAGCCACGCTGTTTAACACGTGGCTTGGCATTGTCTTGCAGAAATAAGCAGGGGCGTCCATGCTTGGATGGCAACATATGTTGCTCCAAAACCTGTATGTACCTTTCAGCATTAATGGCGCCTTCACAGATGTGTAAGTTACCCATGTCTTGGGCACTAATACACCCCCATACCATCACACATGCTGGTGTTTTGGCCGCACTTAATTCGATGGGATTGGTTGAATTTGCGCCAATTGACGCATTCAGAACTTCTGTTGAAGGCCTACTGAAAGCCACTACTAGCGACCACGCAGTCTGATAGTTTATATATCAATGATGAAATCTTAACATTGCAACACATGCCAATACAGCCGGGTTAACTTATAAAGTGCAATTTTAAAATTCCTGCCACACTTCCGGTTGAAAATCTCCTTTGGATATGATTTATGCGCGTGACGTCATAAGATGCACGGAAGTGTTTGGGCCCTATTGGACACAATACACAAAGCTCTATTTTCTTCGACAGAATTCCACAGTATTCTGGACATCTGTGTTGGTGAATCTTTTGCAATTTGTTTAATGAACAATGGAGGCTGCAAAGAAGAACGTTGTAGGTGGGATCGATCGGTGTCTTAGCGGCTAAGTACAATACTTACAGCAACACAACAAGGACTACTTACCCTGATAGAAGACGCCTAGCTGATGCTTGCCGCCAAACCCACGGATGAAGTCCTTCGTCGCGCCGTTGATCGCTGGAACGCAGGTGAGCACGGGTGTTGATGGGAAGATGAGGGCTGGCTGGCGTAGTTGGAGCGCTAATGTTTTATCATAGTTCTGTGAGGTCCGGCTGCTAAGTTGCTAAATTAGCCTTAGCGTCGTTAGCAACAGCATTGTTAAGCCTTACCAGGCTGAGAATTTTTAACCGTGTAGTTAAATGTACATGGTTTAATAGTATTGTTGATCTTCTGTCTATCCTTCCAGTCAGGGGTTTATTTATTTAGTTTCTATCTTCATTTGAGAACGATGCTAGCACGTTAGCTCCGTAGCTAAGTGTGTCACCGATGTATTGTCTTGGAGATAAAAGTCACTTTAAATGTCCATTTCGCGTTCTCGACTCTCATTTTCAAGAGGATATAGTATCCCAGGTGGTTTAAAATACAAATCCGTGATACACAATAGAAAAAGGAGAGTCTGGAATCCAATGAGTCAGCTTGTACCTAAGTTACGGTCAGAGCGAAAAAAGATACGTCCATCACTGTCTCTCAAGTCCTTCACTGTAACGTTCCTCATCTACGAATCTTTCATCCTCGCTCAAATTAATGGGGTAATCGTCACTTTCTCGGTCCGAATCTCTCTCGCTCCATTGTAAACAACGGGGAATTGTGAGGAATACTAGCTCCTGTGACGTCACGCTACTTCCGCTACAGGCAAGGCTTTTTTTTATCAGCGAGCAAAAGTTGCGAACTTTATCGTCGATTTTCTCTACTAAATCCTTTCAGCAAAAATATGGCAATATCGCGTGATGATCAAGTATGACACATAGAATGGATCTGCTATTCCCGTTTAAATTTAAAAAAAATCATTTCAGTAGGCCTTTAAGTGTTTTAAAACCAGGCTGTGCACTTTGCCACATAATTTCAAGCGTTTTGTGCAAAGAACCACATAAGCCATGTCTTTTTAGTTACGCTACGGAATACGTCATCTCAGTGAACGTCAAAGGACTCACACCTTTCAAAATAAAATGTGTGAGAGGAATGTGAGAAGAAGCAGTCTCAGATTGACATCATTCCCTCTAGCATCATAGACGTTTTACTTGCGATCAAGCTTTTGTTTTTGCCTTTT